>NW_006409263.1:33868-34471 GCF_000296735.1 Chrysochloris asiatica | reverse complement strand
TGGTCATAGACTGACCTCCCAAAGTCTCTGAGTTTGTTCTTATAGTTTTGCTTTGTTACCAATTCTTCTTTTTGTTGACTTAATTCAGGGAGGTGCTGCCACATATGTCAATCTCTGGATGTTGTCTGTTCTTATTGGTTCTCAGTCCACAGAACTCCCTTTAGGGTGTTTTGTAGTGCAGAGTTGGTTTTGGTGAATTCCCATAGCTTCTGTTTATCCTGGAATGTTTTGATATCCCTATCATATTTGATTGATAGCTTTGTTGGATAAAGGATTCTTGGTTGGCAATTTTTTTCCTGCAGGGTTTTATATATGTCTCCCCATTGCCTTCTCGCTTCCATGGTTCCTGCTGAGAGATCTGAGCTTAATCTGACTTGCTTGCCTTTATATGTGACCTTTCTGTTTTCTATTGCTGCTTTCAGAAGCGTCTCCTTATCTTTGAGTTTGGAGAGCTTGACAATGATATGTCTTGGTGATTTTCTTTTGGGGTCTGCCCTTCTTGGAGTCCATTGTGCTTCCTGTACGTTTATTTTTTCGCTTTTCATGATGTTGGAAAAATTCTCTTCCAGTAGTTCTTCGACTATTTCCTCTGTGGACTTGTGT
>NW_006409263.1:33136-33642 GCF_000296735.1 Chrysochloris asiatica | reverse complement strand
TGTAGCACTTTCCTGATTTTTTCCTTATTTTTCTCAACTCCATTGTAAAGTGTTTTGACACATTTTATATCATTTTTCTGAATTTTTCTTAGGTATTTCCAGGGCCTGCCCTCCTTCCAGCATGGAGAGAAAGTCTACTTCTGGTTTTTTTGTCTCAGATGTTTTATCTTTTTTTTTTGGACATGTGCCACTATGGAAATCTGCTTTTGCTTCTTGGGCATGTTTAATGTTTATCTGTGGCCCTAATAATTAATTAAGTATGTAGTTTGGTAATTTTTTATGTTTTCTGATTGTCTCCAGGAGGATGTGGTCAGGATGTGGTCTTCCCTTTTTACTTTTTTATGTGGCAGCCAAACAGCTCCAGTCGGGTAGAAAACAAAGCCAAAATCAAAGGCAAAAATGTAGTTTTCCAATAGCAGAAGGGAGGCTATGTGACCTCCAAACAACACCAGTTGGGTAGCAAACAAAATCAGAAGCAAAGTAAAAAACAAAAGCGATAGTGAGAT
>NW_006409263.1:24602-30367 GCF_000296735.1 Chrysochloris asiatica | reverse complement strand
TTTTCTTGCCTGCCTGCTTTTTCCCCTTTTTCCTTTTTTTACCCCTTTAAACTAACTTCCCTCTGTCCACTGTATGCGTGGAAATCCCACCCTGGGGTAGGTGTCGCTCGCCCTCTCCTCCCCGTCTCCAGTGGCTCTCCCTGTTTGAGTCTTCCCACTACTGGAGGCTGCGCACAAGCTGGTTCCTGCCGCGCCCCCCCAAGCCCAAAGGAACTGGGGCTGCAGTGGCACAAGTTTAAGAAGCCTGTAATTCCTCAGCACAGTGATTTCTCAGAAAAGCAGGTCTAAGGCTCTGGCGTACTGAGCCTTATGATGGCTGTGAGAGTGCGGATTCCTTCCCGAGTAAGGTTTAACTCATGAGTTGCCTTACCCCAATCCCCGAGCCCCCGCTTACCTACACCGCCTGGCCGCCCTGGCAAACTGGAAGTCCTATAAAGTTTTTGAGGAGTAGCTGGTGATTTTGAACCACTGACCTTGTGATTCGAGCCAACTTTACAATCCACAATATCCCACAGCATCATGCCAGGACTCTAGTTTCATCAGGCTGCATTCACAGATGGTCCAATCAAAGCAGTGATGATTGAGGTGATCTGCTAGACCAGTTAAATTCAAGGCAAAGAGATCAATAAAGTAGATCATTGTGACTGTTTGGGGGATCCTAAAGTTATAATACTGATAGATTTTCTTGCAAGGCACAAAGTGATCATGCGTGCTTATTAGAAAGAAATTTTAAGAAGATTGAAAACTAAGCTGGTGAGAAAAAGAACAATAAGTTGTGCTAAGGAATTATTTCTCTATAACAACAATGTACCTGCTTCTTCTTCAAGGGTAACAAGGGCTGCTGTCCTATGCCGAACCTTACCACATCCTCCCTACAGGCCTAATCTGGACTCTTCAGACTTCTTTTTGTTCCCCAGATTCAAAGATCATTTACAAGGAAAAATTTGATTACTTTGAGAATGCCAAAATTGATGTCATATTAATTACTCTCCAGGGAAGTGTTAGAGAGATGAAACACTGCCTAGATGGAGAATAGTTTTACATTTTTATATTTGTGTTTAATAAATGTTTCTATGATTTTGTAGCAATATTATTTTGCTTACCATTATATATATTTAGAGGATCTGTTTTGTTTGTCACACCTGCTTTGATCTTTTTCTTTGAGGCTGAAAGTCTTGCAACTGATTGATCTCTTTATTTTTCTACAGAGGACATAGTGTTGGATGTGGACACTGCACACCTTTACCTTGCTGTGTCAGAAGAAAGAAAATCTGTGACATCAGTGCAAGAAAAGCAGACCATGTCCGAAAAACCCGAGCAATTTGATACTCTGCTAGGTCAGAACACCTTCTCTGGTGGGAATCTTTATTGGGAGGTCAAGGTAGCAGACAAGAGTAGGTGGACAACAGGACTGTGTTCAGATTCAATTAAGAGGAAAGGACACTATTTCTCTATTAATCCTGAGAATGGTTTCTGGACACTTTGCCTAAAGAATGGTGTGTACCGGGCCCTTTCCACACTCCCTGAGAGTCTTAATATCACAGAACCCATCTTGGCTGTGGGAATTTTTCTGCAGTATGAAAAGGGGTTGATCTCTTTCTACAATGTGACAGAATCAACCAATTTACCGTTTCTCTATATCTTCAAATTCAAATTCACTGAGATGCTGAGACCATATTTCTATCCTGGATGTCCAAGTCAAGATAATATTAGTGGCCTTACTATCATGGTAAGAGAAAGACCCGAATTCCTCTCTGGAAAGGCTGAGCTACATTCCCACAGGACTCAAATTCATGGACCACAATAACATATAGCAACTAACTAACTAGGACACTGTAAATAATGACTGTAAAAGTCTGCCACTTAGAACCCAATCTCCTTTACAGCCTTTTTGAAATTAAAAACAATCTCTCTCATTGTTAAAGCTCTACTATTCAACAACCATTTCTCCCCTTAACATCATTTATCTCTGTTAGCCTTTAGAAAAGGAAAACATTCTCATATTTCCTATGTTCAAAGTTGATCCTCTGAAAGTAATTTGCTACTGTTCTCAATAAATCGCTGTTAAAATTTTCTCAACATGTGTATTTCAGTTTCTTCCCCCCCGTATTGTTTCTGTTGTACCAATAAATTGTGGTCTCTATGTAGTAAAAGACAAAATACTGATCAGTTTTATAATCATTACTGTGTCAAAATCAATATCTTAGCTTCAAAACTATACTGAATAATATTGAGTTGAGAAAAATTGAATCCTATCAACAAACTAGCCTCTCCTTACAAAGACATTTTCATGCAGTGCCTGCCTATCCTTGTACATAGTCCCTTGCCCAGAACCCCATAAACCATATGGCTATAAATTGCACATTTGAGAAACAACCCATACATTCTGCCCCTAGAGTTCACACCATTAATATTGTGCTAGCCATACAAAGCACCCATGTTGTTGTTATGTGCTGTGGAGTGGGTTTTGACTCTTAGAGACCTTGTATAGAGTTTCTGAGGCTGTAAATCTTTATGGGAGCAGAAAACCTCATCTTTCTCCTGTGGAACAGATGATAATTTCTAAATGCTGACCCTGAGGTTAGCAGCCCAATTCGTAACCACTACACTACTAGAGCACCCACAGACAGGCTTAAAAAAGAAAAATCTCAAAAATGAGGTAGATGAAGTTATTGAGCAATCTGAATTCTTATACATTATTGTTGGGAGTAGAAAGTAATACACTTCCTTTGAGAAAATATTTGAGTTTCCTTTCATATTTAACTTCCAGTTTGACAGTTATCTGTTGAAGTTAAACATTCAATTATCCTATCATTAGCATTCTACTCATAGATGTTTTAGAAAAATAAAATCAGATGAATACAAAGACTTGTCCAAATATTCACACATGTTTTACCAATATCTAAAAACCAGAAACAACTTATGATGCAGAAAGCATCAAAAGAAGATGTAAGGAATACACAGAGTCACTGTATCAAAAAGAAATGGTCAGTGTTCAACCATTTCAAGAGGTAGAACATGATCAAGAGCCAGTGATCCTGAAGGAAGACATTCAACGTGCATTGAAAGCATTGACAAAGAACAAGCTACTGGGAATTGATGGAATACAAATTGAAATGTTTCAGCAAACTGACACACTAGTTGAGGTAATCACCCATCTGTGCCAAGGAATTTGGAAGACAACTGCCTGGCCAACTAACTGGAAGAGATTCACATTTGTTCCCATTCCAAAGAGAGGTGACCCAATGGAATGCAGAAATCATGGGACAATGTCATTGATATCCCATGAGAGTAAACTTTCACTAAAGGTAATGCAAAAATGGCTATAAGCATATATTGACAGAGAAATTCCAGAGGTTCAAGTCAGATTTAGAAGAGGACATACAATGAAGGATATCATTACTGATGTCAGATGGACCTTGGCTGAAAGCAGAGAATATCAGAAAGATATTTACCTGTGCTTTATTGACATGGCAAAGGCTTTCAGTTGTGTGGACCATGACAAGCTATGAACAACATTGCAAAGTATGAACATTCCAAAACACTTAATTGTGGTCATGAGGAACCTGTACAGTTGTTAGACTAGAATAAGGTAACACCAAATGGTTGAAAATTAGGAAAGGATGTGTGCCAGGGTTGTATTCTTTCACCATATTTATTCAATCTGTATGCTGAGCAAATAATCCGAGAAGCTGGATTATATAAACAAAAATGTGGCATCAGGATTGGAGAAAGACTCATTAACAACCTGTGATACAACCTTACTTGCTGAAAGTGAAGAGGACTTATAATAGTGATGAAAATCAAAGACCACAGCCTTCGGTATGGGTTTCATCTCAACGTAAAGAAAACAAGAATCCTCGCCACTGGACCAATAAACAACATTCATATAAATGGAAAAAGTTTGAAGTTGTCAAAGACTTCATTTTCCTAGAATCAGCCATCAACAATCATGGAAACAGCAGTCAAGAAATCAAACGACATATCACATTGGTAAATCTGCTGCACAAGACCTCTTTAAAGTGTTGAAGAACAAAGGTATCAGTTTGAGAACTAAAGTGTGCCTCACTCAAGCCCTGGTATTTTAAGTAACCTCATATGCATGTGAAAACTGGACAGTGAATAAGGAAGACCATATGGTGTTGGAGGATAATATTAATACCATGGACTACCAAAAGAACAAACAAATCTGTGTTGGAAGAAATACAATCAGAGAGCTCTTTGGAAACCAGGATGGCCAAATTTCACCTGTCAGACTTCGTTGGTAAAGTGGAGGCTTGGAGAAAAAGAGGAAGACCCCCAATGAGATGGATTGGCACAGTGACAGCAGCAATGGGCTCAGGTGTAGCAGTGATTGTGAGGTTGGCCCAGGATGAGGCAGTGTTTGTTCTGTTGTGCATAATGTTGCTATGAGTTGGTATGGACTCGATGGCACCTAACAAAAAGAAGAAACAACTCGTGACTCTCAGCAAGAAAATGTATAAATAAATTTTATTACCTTCATATAATGATGCACGTTTGGCATTGAAAAAGAATGAACCACTAGTACATTTTACAATATGGACGGTTCTCAGAGAAAATTATGCTGATCAAAAGAAAGTCAACTACAGGAGACAAAACAAGATGGTGGTTTGGGTGGAAGTGCAGTGAAGAGCTCCATCAGTAACAACACAGAATACTGGACCAAGCAGGCTCAGGGTATGGTGCCAGAACTCTGAACCACATATAAAGGAATAGTTAGAAGGTTGGAAGGCTTACAGCTAGGAGAATTTGAAGCAGAAGGAAGAAATCCATTGCTTTATAATTCAAGAGGCTCAGCTGCTCTTGGAGCCGCCATCTTGTGTGAGATCAAACAGGGGAAGGATCAGAGCAGCCACGGATGCAGATGCCTGACAGAACCGCAGAGATAAAGGTGTGGTCATTCTTTTTTTTTTTTTTTGGTATCTATTCATTGGTCTCTTGCTGTCTGCGCACCTCCATTCTGGTGACTATAGGGGTGCCTGAGTGAGTGGACACAGCACCCCCACCCCTGGAGTGTTCTACTATGCATGCACACAGATCTTCTCGAAATTTAAAGTGACAGTTTCCATGGCCACATCTGGCCCTGAACTGTTTATTACTAAGAAAAAGGCCTGAACAGGGATTGTAGAGTGGGACAGGAAGACAAAAAAGGAAATAGACTGAAAATTAAATCCTGAGTTACATTACAAAGACCAACAGTGGCATCTTGAAATTTCTCAGAAAGAAGAGTGAAAAGGGAAGCCCATCTCCTGATCATATCTACCTAGGGGCAATCAGAAAGCATAAAAAAATACCAAAACACACACCCATCTAAGTTTTAAGGCCACAGATAACTCCTGAATATGCCCCCAAACCAGAAGCATATGACCATATCAGCACATGTTCACAAATGAGATAAAGTGACTGAGGCAAATGAGCTGGAAGTCAACCTACATGCCATACTGGCAGATGGGCAGGCTTTGGAAATGCTTGAGAAGAAATTCAGAAAAATGATTATAAAATGTATCAAAACACTATATAATGGAGTTGAGAAAAATAAAGAAGAAGCAGGAAAGCACTACAGTAACAATGAAATAAAATAGATACAGCATTGAAAACAATTCAAAACCTACAGAAAGGGAGGAGAACAAACGATGCGGATCGGGTGGACGTATAGCAGAGAGCTCCGCCAACAACAACACAGAATACCCGAACAAGCAGGCTCAGGGGATGGTCCCAGAACTCTGAACCACATATAAAGGAAT
>NW_006409263.1:13977-15707 GCF_000296735.1 Chrysochloris asiatica | reverse complement strand
TATACCCATAGAGGTAGTTAATCTAAATACCAACAGAGAGGGAAGGAGTCTTCACATCAAGCATCGATACTATCCCCTCCATACACAGGGTAGATAGGGGTTGGTAACTTAGACATTGGCTACCTAAAATGAGGAGGTGATAAAGGCATGAAATGACTGGCTTAGAAAGTTTCAACAGAGAGTTTAGTTTAAGAGTGTGGAGGGGAGAAAGTGTCCCCACTGAGTAGTTTTCATCTCTTCTAGATGGGTCTGGTGCAAAGAGATGGGGATAAGATTCGTATGATTCAACAATGAATAATTGTTATCATGACTAATTGCGACTGTCACAACTGTAAAGGTAGAAGTTTTGTAACAAAAACATGGGAGTGATTAATATTACAGTCCAGAAACAGAGGACCCTAGGACTATCAAGGGAGAAGCACAAAAGTAGAATGCAGGACCTTATCCAGGGAAGCAGCGACTCCAGAGATGGAGGCAGAGATGGGGTCCTGGAGAGCGGGAGGAGCTGAGGACTCAAGATTTATGGGAATAGAGAGATTAAGAGCTGGTAGCCAGAAGGCAGACTTTAGAATGTGCCCTTTGGAGATGTAAATTATTATATATGCCTGAGTGTTTTTTTTTTGTTTCTTTTGTTTTTTGTAAAAAGCTAAAGTGGGTAGAGAGAAATACTGTTAACTGATGGTACATGGAGGGGATTATAATCATTGTACTGAAACAAGGTGTATGATTTGTTGAATGTAAACTGATGATCTGCCATGTAAACTTTCACTCAATCCACAATAAAAACCTTAAAGAGAGAGAGAGAGAGAGAGAGAGAGAGAGAGAGAGAGAGAGAGAGAGAGAGAGAAAGTCAACTAGAAAGAGTACATATCATATGATTTCATATGCACAAACTTCTTAAACAGGAAAAACTATGTAGTCTATGGTGAATAAAATCAGAAAAGTGGCTGATTTTAGGTGTAGGACTGAATGAGAAGGAACAGAGGGAACTTTCTAAAGATGGAAATATTTTGCATTTTGATAGGGATGTGGGTTTCATGAATGTACTTATGGACTGAAATTCATTTCATTGTACACTTAAGATTGCTGTATTTCACTTCCCAGTCTCCAGCATGGTCCCCAATAATCTTTATCTTCTATTATTGATGTCCGTGTGTAGACCCCTAATTTATTAAGAGTTGTGAACAACAGAATGCACTAGAGTTAATATTGTGTAGCTTTCAAGGATATGCTCGAAAATACATTACATCTTACACAGTTTTCTTTTGAATAATTTACTCTGGGAAAAGCTAGCATCCATGCAGTGAAGACACTTAAGTAGTACTGTTTAGAGGCTCACATGAAGAGAAATTGAGGCATCCTGTTAATGGTCATGTGGATGAATTATCTTGAATTGAATTATCTGGTTAATCAACCCAATATCTATTTGCAGCATCCTGAGAGATCTTGATCCACAACCACTCAACAAAGACCCAGAATTCCTAAACTGCAGAAATTGTGAGAGATGTAAAAGAATGAAATCTTTACTCTGTTAAATTTAAAACAGAAATGATTTTTATTGAGGAATATAGCAACCATAGCTAGAACAAAATCAGTAAATAACTTATGGAAAATGAAATCCAGATTTAAAACAGTTTACAAATATAGACAGTTTATTTGTCAAAAGACAGACAGTTACAAATATATTTGAAAGCTGGACAGAGAATAAGGAAAGCTGTAGAAGAATTGAT
>NW_006409263.1:10247-13766 GCF_000296735.1 Chrysochloris asiatica | reverse complement strand
CCAGTCTCTGGAGAAGGATATCATGTTTGGTAAGGTAGAGGGTCAGAGAAAAAGAGGAAGACCCCCAGCGAGATGGATTGGCAAAGCATCAGCATCAATGGGCTCAAGCGTGGCAACAATTGTGAGGTTGGCTCAGGACCTGGTAGTGTTTCATTCTGTTGTGCACAGGGTCGCTATGAGTTGGTAGTGACTCAATGGCACCTAACAACAACAACAAACAGAAACTTCATAGAGCCTAACACCATCTAAACAAATTATTATAGTTACCCTCACCAATGCTGGGGCAAACCAAAGTTATTCACTTTCTGATATGCTGCACTGAGAAAGACATAAAATCACTTCAAAAATTCCAGCTTGAATCTAGTTATAAGGACACTTCAGATAATTTAGGAACATTGTATAAAATAATTTTTCATATTCAAAATCAAGAAAGGCAAAGAAAGTTTGAGAAGCAGTTACAGTTTAAAGGAGACTAAAACAATATGATAGCAAAAGCAATATGTGGTTCTGAATTTTATCCTAGAAAAGGAACAAAATAACCTATAAAAACTTAAGTGGGAAATTAGAATTTGAATATGGACTGTGGATTAAATAATAGTACTTTATTAATGCTAAGTTTCTTGATTTAAAATATTTACTGGTATCATGAATCAATGTCTTTGTTTTTAAAAAAGAATCATGTTTCCAATTAACTCTAAAATGAAACAGAAAAAAACATAGGTAGTTAACTAAAGCAAATGTAAAAATTTAGTTTCTTATAATTGTTGAGACTGAAATTATATCAAAATAAAACATTAAAAACAAACCAACAATGTGTAGGAAAAAGTAACCAGATACCCAGTCAGATGACCTTTGCTCTTTTCTGAAGAAATTTTTAGACATTGTCTTAGGCTGGATTCTATAGAGAAACAAAACCAGTGAAGCTTATCTATATATACATAAAGAGATTTATCTCAAGGAAATGACTAACAGAGTTGTAGAGGCTGGGAAAGTCCAAATCCATGGGCCAGATGTCAGACTAGAGTTTTCTCTTCACTCAGTTGTAAGGTCTGACAGACTGTAGGTCTGCAGGTCAGATGCAGGCATCCGGCAGCTTGTTGTTGCTGTTAGGTGCCATCGAGTTGGTACTGATTTATAGCAACACTATTCACAACAGAATGAAACACTGCTTGGTCCTGAGCCAATCTCACAATCGTTATGTTTGAGCCCATTGCTGATGAAACTGTACCAATCCATTTCACTGGGGAGCTTCCTCTTTTTCTCTGACCCTCACTTGACCAAACATGCTACATCCCTCCTAATATGTCCAAAATGTGAGAGATGAAGTCGGCCATCCTGGCTTTAAAGGAATGTTCTGGCTATCCTTCTTCCAAAACAGATTGCTGTGTTCTTTTGGTAGCCCATAGTACTTTTAATATTCTCCTCCAATACCATAAGTCAAATGCACCAATTCTTCTATGATCTTCCTTATTCATTTACAACTTTCACATGCATATGAGGTCATTCAAAATACCATGGCATGGGTCAGGCACAGATTAGTCCTCAAACTGACATCTTTGCTCTTCAACACTTTAAAGAGGTCTTGTGTAGCAGATTTGCTCTATTCAATATATTGTTTGATTTCTTGATTGTTGCTTCCATGAGTGTTGATGGCTGATCAGAACACAATGAAGTCTTTCGGAACTTCAATGTTTTCTTCATTTATTTGGATGTTGCTTTTTTTGTTTTCTTTGATTTTTGTTTTCTTTACATTGAGGTGCAACTCATACCGAGGGCTGTTGTCTTTGATTTTCATCAGTAAGTATTTTAACTCCTCTTTGCTTTCAGCAAGCAAGGATGTATCATCTGCTTACTGCAGGTTGTTAATGAGTCTTCCTCCAATCCTGATGCTGCGTTTCTCTGTATATAACCCAGCTGCTTGAATTATTTGCTCAGCATACAGATTGAATAAGTATGATGACACAGTAGAAACTTGGTGCACACCTTACCTAATTTTAAACCACTCAGTGTTCTCATGTTCTGGTCAACAACTGCCTCTTGCTATATGTACAGGTTCTTCATGACCACAATTAAGTGTTCTGTAATACTAATTTTCCACAGTATTGTTCATAGCTTGTCATGATTCACACAATCAAAAGCCTTTACAAAGTCAGTAAAGCACATGTAAAAATCTATCTGGTAGTCTCTGCTTTTAGTCAAGATCCATCTGACTTCAGCAATGGTATCTCTCATTCCATGAATGCTTCCGAATCTGGCTTGACCATCTGAAGTTCTCTGTCAATGTATGATTGCAGTCGTTTTTGTATTATCTTTAGCAAAATTTTACTGGCATGTGATAGTAATGATATTGTTCAATGATTTCTGCATCTTGTTGGGTCATATCTGCATCTCTTTGGAATGGGCACAAATATGGATCTCTTCCAGTCATTTTGCCAGGTAGTTGTTTTTCCAAATTTCTTGACATAGATGAGTGACTACCTCCATTACTACATCAGTATGCTGAAAGATTTCAATTTATATTCCATCAATGCCCAGAGCCTTGTATTTTGCCAATGCCTTCAATGAATCTTGGATTTCTTCCTTCAGTATCATTGGGTCTTGATCATATGCTACATCTTGAAATGACTGAACATCAACTATTTCTATTTGGTACTGGAGCCCTATGTATTCCTTCTATCTTCTTTTGATGCTTTGTGCATCATTCAATATTTTGTTCTTAAATACTTCAATATTGCAAATTGAGGCTTGACATTTTTCTTCTGTTCCCTCAGCTTGAGAAATGCTGAGTATGTTCACTTTTGATTTTCTAACTCCAGGTCTTAGTACATTTCATTGTAATATTTTGCTTCATCTTCCCGATCTGCCCTATGAAATTTTCTATTTATCTCTTTTACCTTCTCATTTCTTCTACTTGCTTTAACATCTTTATACTGGAAAGAAAGTTTCAGAGTCTCTTCTGCCATCTATTTTGGTCTTTTCCTTCTTTCTTGTCTTCTTAATGACTTTTTGCCTTCTTCCTTTATGATGATCTTGATGTCATCCCAGTTCCTTGGTCTTAGGTCTTTAGTGTCGAATGCATCAAATTTGTTCTTCAGATGATCTCTAAATTCATGTGGGATATATTCAAGGTCATATTTTGGCTCTTGTGGACTCATTCTAACTTTCTTCAACTTCAGCGTAACTTGCATATGAACAATTGTTCCACAGTGTGACATTGTCCTTGCTTTAACTGTTCATATGCAGCATTTCTCCCATCTCTTTCTACAGATGTTACGGTTGTTGTTGTTGTTGTTGTTAGGTGCCATCAAGTCGGTACTGACCCATAGCGACATTATGCACAGCAGAACGAAACACTGCCCGATCCTGGGCCAACCTCACTATTGTTGCCAC
Organism: Chrysochloris asiatica; assembly: GCF_000296735.1. Lineage (NCBI taxonomy): Eukaryota > Metazoa > Chordata > Mammalia > Afrosoricida > Chrysochloridae > Chrysochloris > Chrysochloris asiatica. Next base: position 10,376 of record NW_006409263.1, on the reverse strand, counting down.
ACTTGAGTCCATTGATGCTGCCACTTGGCCAATCCATCTTGTTGGAGATCTTCCTCTTTTCCTCTGATCCTCCACCTTACCAAACATGATATCCTTCTCCAGTGACTGTTCCCTCCTGACAATATGTTC
>NW_006409263.1:8260-8827 GCF_000296735.1 Chrysochloris asiatica | reverse complement strand
GATCCACACAATCGGAAGCCTTTGCATAGTCAATAAAGCACAGGTAAACATCTTTCTGATATTCTCTGCTTTCAGCCAAGATCCATCAGAAAGCAGCAACGATATCTAACTGTCATTCCACTGCCTTTCTGAATCCGACTTGAATCTCTGGAAGTTCTCTGTCAACGTATGCTTGTAGCCATTTCTGTATTACCTTTAGTAAAATTTTACTCTCATGGGATATCAAAGAGATTGTCCGATGATTTCTGCATTCCACTGGGTCGCTTCTCTTTGGAATGGGTACAAATATGGATCTCTTCCAATCAGTCAGCCAGATAGTTGCCTTCCCAATTTCTTGGCATAGATGAGTGAGTGCTTCCTGTGCCGCCTCACTTTCTTGAAAGATTTCAATTTATATTCCATCAATTCCTGGTGCCTTGTTCTTTGCCAATACCTTCAATGCACTTTAGACTTCCTCCTTCAGTATCATTGCCTCTTGATCATATGCTGCCTCTTGAAATGGTTGAACATTAACCATTTCCTTTTGGTACAGTGACTCTGTGTATTCCTTCCATCTTCTCTTGATGC
>NW_006409263.1:2595-7325 GCF_000296735.1 Chrysochloris asiatica | reverse complement strand
ATTATCAGTCCATTTCAGCTCACTAATGCCTAAGATATCGATGTTTATGCGTTCCATTTCATTTTTGACAACTGCCAATTTCCCCAGATTCATACTTTGTACATGCCATGTTCCAATTTTCAATGGATGTTTACAGCTGTTTCTCTTCATTTTGAGTTGTGTCCCATAAGCAAATGAAGGTCTCACGGGCTTTTCTCCAATGGGCTTTAATCCAATCACATCATCACAGTCAACTCTACTTTGAGGAGGCAGCTCTTCCCCAGTCGCATTTGAGTGCCTTCCAACCTGAGGGGCTCATTTTCCAGCACTGTATCTGACAGTGTGTCTCTGCTATTCATAAGTTTTTCAGTGACTAAATATTTGGAAATAGTTCGTCACACCTTCTTCCTAGTTTATCTTCATCTGGAAGCTCATCTGAAATATATTAACCGTGGGTGACCCTGCTGATATTTAAAATACCAGTGGTATAGCTTTCAGAATCACAGCAACTCACAAGCCACCACAGTATGATAATTTGACAGATGAATGGTATATAGTCATCGTTTATGTTGTTCAAAAAAGGTATTTGCAATGAAGAAATCATTGGTCTTGCAAAATTATATCATGCAAGCTCCCACATTGTTTCTGTCACCAAGGCCATATTTTCTAACTACTGATCTTTCCACTTTGCTTCTAACATTTACATTCTAATCACCAATAATTATCAATACATCTTGATTGCATGCTTGTTCAATTCCAGACTGAAAAAGTTGATGTAATTCTTCTGTTTCATCATTACTTGCTTTAGTGGTCAGTGTGTAAATATGAATAATAGTTGTATTAAGTGGCCTTCCTTAGAAGATCAACCTGAAATTATCATATGAAAATTTTCCTATCACAGAGTGCATTGTACTTCAAGCGGATATTGATATGTTCTTTTTGATGATGAGTGCAATGTCATTCTTCATTTTGTCATTCCTATCATAGTAAACCATGTGTCAGATTCAAAATGGTCAATACCAGTTCATTTCAACTCACTAATCCCTAGTATATCAATCTTTATGTGTTCCATTTCATTTTTGACGACTCCAATTTTCCTAGATTCATACTTTGTACAGTCCATGTTCTGATTGTTAATGGGTGTTTACAGCTAGTTCCCTTCATTTTCAATAGTGTCCCATTAGCAAAAGAAGATCCCAAAGGCTTTTCTGCATTTGATTCATCACGGTCAACTGTATTTTAAGGAGTATTTTTCCCAGTGGTATTTTGAGTGCCCTCCAACCTGAGGGGGCCCATATTTTGGCACAATATCTGGGAATATGTTGGTGCTCTGCATTGTGTTTCAATGCCCAATATTCTGGTGCTGACAGTGTTCCACTGCTATTCATAAGGTTTTCAGTGACTAAATATTTGGAAGTAGTTCATCTCTCCTTTCTAGTTTGTCCTCTTCAGGATGTTCAGCTGAAACCTGCCCACCAAAGGTAACCCTATTGATATTTAAAATACCCATATTCACAGCAACATGCAAGTCACCACAGTATAACAGACACATGGGTTATAGTTTTTTTCTGGCTGCAGAGGTGAGTAAATCCAAGGATGGCAGGTAAGATGGCAGGCTTCAGTTTCCTAGTTTGCAGAGAATAATGACTCCTCATATTGACATGCCTGAATCAGACTGATGGCTTAGAATGTGAATGAATTTAATCAACAAATAAGATCCAAGAACCAGAGATCAGATGTAATTTCCATGTTCAGCAGAAATCAACTGAACTTTATCAGAGAATCTATCTATCTATCTATCTATCTATCTATCTATCTATCTATCTATCCATCTATCTATCTATCTATCTAAAGCAGATGACACCAAAGAGAAAACACCCTTTCAGTGAATTGGCTGCTTAAATAGAGCTCATCATGGATATACATAATGATATACATAATATCAGTTTCCTGGTGTGGCACTGTGGGTAAATGTGCCAAACTGCAAAGTCAGTTTGAACTGCACATTCACCAGCCGCTCCTCGGAAATGCTAATCAGGGTTGCTATGGATTAGAACCAACTCAATGGCACTTAACAACAAAAACAACATACATGATATCAGATCTCATCATGGGGAATGACTCCACCATAATTGTAAAAACACTGAGAATCATTGCCCAACCAAAATGACAGAAAGCCCCATCTTTCTCTGGTGGAATAGCTGGTAGTTTTGAACTGCTGACCTTGAGGTTAGCAACCCTACTCATAACCACTACACTACTAGAGCTCCTGTGTTTGGGCAGGCTTGCAGGGTATACCCTGTGGTTGGTTGATGATGCATGGAGGGGATTGTAAGCTTGGCAATGAAACAATATATGATAGGATGAATGTAAAACTAATATTCTCCTATATTATCACATAATTCACAATAAAACAAATTAAAAAAAAAAAGAAGACAGGAAAGAAAGAAGAGATCATAATAGATGTCAGAAGAGACTCTTGAATTTGCTCTTGAGTATAGTGAAGCTAAAGTGTATGGAAGAAAATAGAAATATCATTGCTGATGTCAGGTGGATCTTGGCTGAAAGAAGAAACTATCAGAAAGATGTTCACCTGTAATTTATTGACTATGCATACATTTTCATTGTGTGGATCATGACAAGTCATTCCCCAGTGCAAGTCATTGGAAAGCATGGGTATTCCAGAGTACTTAATTGTGTTCATCAGGAACCTGTACATAGACCAAGAGACTGTCACTCAAACAGAACAGGGATTTAAAATCAAGAAAGATGTGTGCCAGTGTTGTATCCTTTCCCCTACTTATTCGATCTCTGTGTTGAGCAAATAATTTGAGAAGCTGGATTATATGAAGAAGAACCTGGCATCGGGATTGGAGCAAGAATCATTACAACCTGCAATAAGCAGATAATACAACATTGCTTGCTCAAAACAGAGGACTTAAAATATGTACTGATAAGGTCCAGGAGTATAGCTTTCAGTATGAATGGCATCTCAAAGTATAGAAAACAAAAATGCTCACAACTGAACCAGCAAACATCATGGTAAGTGGAGAAAAGATTGAAGTTATCAAAGATTTCATTTTTCTTGGATTTGCAATCATGGAAGCCACAGTCAAGAAATTAAATGATGTATTGTGTAAGGCAAATCTCTGCACAAGATCTTTTAAAAATTTCAAGAGCAAAGATATGAATTTGAGGATTAAGATTAGCCTGACCCTGTTGTTGTTGTTGTTAAGTGCCGTCGAGTTGGTTCCGACTCATAGCTACCCTGTACAGGGTTTCCAAGGCACTGAGAAAGCTGGGAAGTACATTGGGACATGTAAGTAGAAAAGTAACATGATTTGACTTATGTTTTAAAATATTTGTTCTTTTAAATGATGTACTTTAAAACTTAAACTTTGAAAATATCTTTCTGTATGAAGAGAATATGCTGGAGGATGCGGGGGGACAAAGATATAAGTCAGGGAATCACTTGAAAGACTCTCTTTTCATCACCTAGAGAAAAAAACTGGCAGAAGGAAGCTGCCACAAAGAACTGGACTGAATGAACCAGAGTCCTTCCTGTCTTCTTTGGACTTCTATTTTGGAATCCATGTTGCTGTTAAGTGCGTTCGAGTCAGTTCCAACCCATAGTGATGATCTATGGGTTTCTGAGGATCGGCTGGTGAGCTTGAACCTCTGAACTTGTGGTTCAAACGAGTTTTGCAGTCCAGCACATTAACCCACAGGGCCATACCAGGACTCCAAAATGGTGGTTGTGGCTGTGTGATGTGGATTCTGTTCTGATTCATAGCAACCATGCATAAGGTTTCCGAGTCTGTAAAGATTTACGGAAACAGAAAGCCCCATCTTTCTCTGGTGGAATAGCTGGTAGTTTTGAACTGCTGACCTTGAGGTTAGCAACCCTACTCGTAACCACTACACTACTAGAGCTCCTGTTTTTGAGCACACAAATGTCCTATAATATGCCATTTTAAAATTATGCTTTCTTTTGCATAAGATAAAGGATCCTAACTGACAACAATCACATAGAAAACCTCACTCAGTTCTAGACTACATATTGCCTAACTTGTTTTCCAAAGTCATATCATAGCAAAAGTTGAAATTAATAAAAATATGAAACAGTAGTAATAGCAAAGTAATGTCGGAAATGAAAACATATTTAAGTATAGTAGGTATCTTAGTTGGTTCCCTAGAGAAGCAAAACTATATATATAATTGTTAAGTGCTGGTGAGTCTGTTCCAACCCTAGCTACCCTGTATAGGGTTTCCAAGGAGCAGCTGGTGAGCTTGAACTGTCGATTCTGTAGTTCAAATGGCTTTGAAGTCTGGTGCATTAACTCGCAGCACCACACCAGGACTCTATATAAGGGTCGGAACCTAACACTTAACAACACTTAACAACGAAGAGACGGCACTTAACAACAATAAAAGCATTATGGCTCCATAGGATAAGCACTGAACTGCAAACCACAAGGTCATCTGTTTAAGGCAACTAGCCACTCTGCAGGACAAAGATGAGGCTTCCTGCTCCCACAAGATTTAAAACCTTGGCAACCCTATACAAATAGGGTCACTTTGAGTCAAAACTGATTCCACAGTACTTAAACACAATATATCTATCTACCTGTATCTGTATCTATCTATAAGTCCAGTGATTATTCTACAGTGCTACTAGACTCCACGGTACTTAACAACAACAACTAGGGTGTCACATTATATATTATATAAAATATATACTATACAAAATA
>NW_006409263.1:0-2201 GCF_000296735.1 Chrysochloris asiatica | reverse complement strand
TGGCAACAATAGTGAGGTTGGCCCCAGGATAGGGCAGTGTTTCATTCTGCTGTGCATAAAGTCACTATGAGTTGGTACCGACTTGATGGCACTTACCTACAACAAAATGTACATATGAGCCCTAGTCTGGTGCTGCAGGATAATGCACTAGACCACAAGGTTGGATTTATTTTGTTTTTGCACATAAGGAAGCATTTATTTGAGGTTTAACATTAAATCATACAAATAAAGCTTGTGTAAACACAAATCCACATCGAGTCAAAACAAAGAAAGCACAGGACAAAGTAAAAACAAAGAAAACTAAGTACTGGCTATATACAGTTGGACACAATTGTGTCTTGTACACTAAAAAGTCTTTTACAAAAAGTCATCTTAGATCAACAGAAGACCAGTCTTCAAAGTTGTCCTTCTAAGATGGGTTACTTTAGCATCTCCTCCTGTTTTCTTCAATGTCCTCCATAGTATGGCTGGTAATTGTTTTGGTGATTGCCACCCCCTAGAGATGCCTTCCCATACATACGTACTTTGTTGTCCACTGTAGTCTGCATATCCCTGTCCATATCCATTGTTCCCACAGTTATACCCAGTATAATCATATCCGCCATAGCCAATATGGTTTTGATCGCCACCATAGGCACTATTGTAATTTCCATATCCTTGATCATAACAGTTATTAAATCCTTGGTTCCAGTTTTGGCCCTGACCTTGTCCATGACCCCTAGCACCACCTTTCCCACCAGTTGCAGCACCTCTTCCTCCTTTCTGTTGTTGTTGTTGCTGTCTATATACCTCTTTGGGCTGTGCAACTTTGATTTCACACTTTCCAGACACAATTTGATGATATCTGCATTCTAATAATTTCTTTACTGGCTCTTAATCAGTATATGTGATAAAACAAAATTCTCGTCTTTCATTTGTTTTTGTATCCATGGGAAGTTCAATATTTTAATCTCTCCAAATGCACCAAAATATTCTTTAATTTGTTCTTCAGGAGTATCTGGACTCAATCCACCCACAAAAACCTTTTTTGGGGGGTTCCTTCCCTTTAAAAACTTAGGCTCTTTTGGAGTCTATTAATTTGCCATCCAGTTTGTGTTCTTTCAGTACTGAAAACTTTTCAACACTAGCAGCATTTTGAAAAGCACAAATCCAAATTCTCTTGACTATCCAGTGACTGGATCTGTTTTAATTGTGCATTCTACAACCTCTCCAAATTGAGACAAATGCTCAGGAAGGTCTTTCTTGCTTGTATGCCAGCTCAAGCCTCCAATAAACATTTTGCCATCGTCCTGCTGATTCTTGCTTGAGTTTATCTTGGATCCCTCTGCAAATTCCTCTTTGTTGCTGTACTTGTTCATGTCCTCCAATGCTGCAGAGCAGTTGGCAGGGGGATGCTGGCTCGCAGACTGTGTCGTGGCAGTAGCAGCCACAGGTTGGATTTTTATCAATTGTTATTTAGTATTGACATCTGTGCTTTTCTTGGTTTACAAAAAAATAATAGGTAGATTTTCATCATAGCTCAGTTTTTTAATGCTTAAAAATAGTTAGTAGTATCTATTTCTTTTTTAAACTTATCTGGACTTCCCCAGGAAACCAGAGACATATACTTTTTAGTCTTTATTCCTGCGTTAGGTCACAGAAGAAAAGTCATTTTAAAAGGTTTTATGTAGAAAATTAAGATATGAAATGGCAAAGATAGTGATATATATTTGTTGTGGTCAAGTGCCATTACATGAAAAAATTCAAGTGTCAACTTGCAATATTGAAATATTGTATTGGCAGAATATTAAATGATGCATGAAGCACCAAAAGAAGATTGAAGAAATACTGAATAACTTCACTGAAAAGATGGTATTGAGGGAGGAAGTTGGAAGTTTATGCTTCATTGAAAACATTAGTGAAAACCAAGCCTCCAGAAGTGAATGGAATGCCAATTGAATTTTTTCAAGAAACTAATGTTTTACTGGAAGAACTCACTAGTTTTAGCAACCCTGAATAGAGTTTACTAGGAGCAGATGGTTAATTAACCCACAGAACCACACTAGGACTCTCTCTCTATATATTATTGTTAAGTGCTGTTGAGTCGGTTCCAACTCGCTGTGACCCTGTAAGACCTCTGACCTTGAGGCATCACACCAGGACTGTTTGTCTATCTATCTATCTATCTATCTATCTATCTATCTATCTATCTATCTATCTAT
>NW_006409262.1:97189-98242 GCF_000296735.1 Chrysochloris asiatica | reverse complement strand
AGTTTCAAACAGCTGACCGTGAGATTAATAGCCCGATTCACAACCACTACGCTACCAGAGCTCCTTGAGTAGAGGCCATCATTACTGTTAAATGACCTAAAATGCACAAGACAAAATGCTCTCTTAAGGAAGGATGATCTGTCCCCTCAGTTCAGTGGCTTGAAGTTGAGCAACCACAGTGTCCTGGCAGGAGAGGCCATTGAAGGAATTGTTTGATCAGGAGTACCAGCAGAGGACTGAACCAGAACTTGGGGATTCTCTCAGGGAGAGAGAGCACTGCCTGGTGGTCTGACCCCAAGTTGGAAGCAACAAGGCACAGGAGAGGGTCTGGTCAGGGTTGACTGGTTAGCTGCTGTCCATTGGGCACTGCCTGGTCATAGTGACCCATATGTTACAGGGTAGGATGCTGCCAGAGGGCTTCCTTGACAGAAATCTTTACAGAAGCTGTCCGGCAGGGTTTTCCTTCACAATAGTCAATGAGTGGATTCGAACCCCCAACCTTTATGTTGGTCATTGAGCACAAAGTGGTCGGGAGTCACCTAAGATCAATCCAGTCAGTTCTGGTGAAACCAAGCACAGGCCACAGATGATCATTGGGGACACTGAAGCAAGGCTGTTTGGCCTCATTGTTTCCCCTTGCCACCCCCAGGGGACTCCTTTCCTATGCATATCAAAGGAATAAGGAGCTCTGGTAGTGTAGTGGTTAACCTCCAGGTCAGCAGTTTGAAACTACCAGCTGTTCCACATGAGAAAAAGATGAGGCTTTCTACTCCCATAAAGATTTACAACCTCTGAAACCTTATACAGGGTTGTAGTGAGTCAGAACCAACTCCACAGCACATAACTACTACCAACCACCATTAAAGGTGGGCTTGGCTAAGTAATAGATAGGTATATAGGAGAGACAACATTAGTAAGGTGCACACACTAATGTTTGAGGGGATGACAATCAGTGAGATAAAACTAAATGGATCATTTGTTGAAAGTACAGCTGACCGTCTGCTCTGTAAATCTTCACTCAACTCACAAGAAAATATTTCAAAAGAAAAAAAA
>NW_006409262.1:94884-95594 GCF_000296735.1 Chrysochloris asiatica | reverse complement strand
CGACCTTATAGTCGCTTTGCCCACGCCTCTCCTCGGGCCCCAGCTCTTTTCCGCTGGCAGCTGTGAAACTCCGGAGACAGGATTCCAGCCACAGAGTCGCACGAGCAGCTTTGGGCTGCGCAGTGCGCAGGCGTGAGCGGCCGGTGGGAAGATGCCCGTGGTGCTCTTTGAAGCGGGAGTTTCTGGAGGAGAGACCCGGCAGCGGGTGACCAAGAGAGTCGGTGACCAAATGCCTTCTTAGCCGGCCATGGCAGCTCTACGATATGCAGGCCTGGATGACATGGACAGCGACGATGAGCTGCCTCCAGGCTGGGAGGAGAGAACCACTAAGGACAGCTGGGTTTACTATGCCAAGTAAGGGGGCTGCAGTGGGCACCGCCAGGCCGGGACGCACCTGGAGCCACGCCCCCGCGGGCCTGCTCAGCAAGGGCTGCGTGACATAGATGGGATGGCTTCGCCAGATGGGCAGGTCCTCTCTGCAGCCCCGGTCGAGCAAGGGTCCCCAGGCGACTTCCAGTGCGCCGCCTGCTGGTCAGGAGTCGGCACTGCATGATGCCATGGGGGCAAATGGGCTAATCCTCCTCAACTCTGAACCCCAAATCTCTGAGCCCATCCTGTTTCATAGCAACCCGCTGTAGGGTTTCCGAGACCCTAAATCATTATGGCAGCAGTTGGTGGGTTTGAACCCCCAACTTTGCAGTTAGCAGTCC
>NW_006409262.1:91234-92309 GCF_000296735.1 Chrysochloris asiatica | reverse complement strand
GTGGGACATGGGTGGCTCAGGCCCTGTGATGTGGGAGACCACAGGGTCTCCTCCAACCCCAACCAGAGGCCTGTGTGGGAATCCCATGTGGATGGGAGACTCTTGGGAGATCGAGACCTCTCCTGCCCTCTCCTACACCCCTTTCCTCTTGGTCTCCCCTTCTCTTCTTTGGTTCCTCCTCCCCCTCCACTAGCCTATAGTGGTAGGCTTTCTTGGGGAGATTTTCACAGGATTTCATTTCCTTACAACTCAGGGAATTACACCTCTGAAGGGAGCAATAATGATTTGGTTTTGATTATTTCTTCTTGTATGTCTGGCTTTCAAGGAGTGGCTGGTGAGCTTGACCCACTGACCTTGTGGCTGAAACTGACTTCGTAGGCCAGTGCATTATCCCACAGCGCCACACTAGGACTCCTTTGGTTGGTGGTTATGTGACATGGAGTGGGTTCCGACTCATAGTGACCCTGTATAGGGTTTCTGAACCTGTAAATCTTTACAGCGCCACACTAGGACTCCTTTGGTTGGTGGTTATGTGCCATGGAGTGGGTTCTGACTCATAGTGACCCTGTATAGGGTTTCTGAAGCTGTAAATATTTATGGGAACAGAATGCCTCATCTTTCTCTCATGGAACAGCTGGTAGTTTCTAACTGCTGACCTTGGGATTAGCAGTCCGACTCATAACCAGTATACTACCAGAGCTCCTTAGGACTCCTTTGTTGTTGTTGTTGTTGTTAGGTGCCATTGAGTTGGTACCAACTCATACCGACCTTATGCATAGCAGAACAAAATACTGCCGGATCCTTGTCCAGCCTCACTATTGTTGCCACCTTTGAGACCATTGATAATCCACTTGGCCAAATCATCTCGCTGGGGGTCTTACAACTGTTTCTCTTCATTTTGAGTTGTGCCCCATCAGCAAATGAAGGTCCCATGGGCTTTGCTCCCACGGGCTTTACTCCATTTGCATTATCATGGTCAACTTTACTTTGAGGAGTCAGCTCTTCCCCAGTTGCATTTTGAGTGCCTTCCAACCTCAGGGACTCATTTTCCGGCACTGTATCTGACAGTGTTTCT
>NW_006409262.1:83231-88493 GCF_000296735.1 Chrysochloris asiatica | reverse complement strand
TCTGTGCTGCATTTCAGACTTGCCATATGGATGGGAACAAGAAACTGATGAGAACAGACAAGTGTTTTCTTGTCGAGGAAGTGTCTCTGTAGAAACTATCACTGATCCTCTTGCTTTTCCTTGTGATTTTAAAAATGATAGCAGTAACACGCTCACCAATGGAACTGGGAAGCTGCGGAAAGAGCGGCTTTCAGAGCTTCTGCCGCATTTGTGTGAATTTGAAAATGTCTTCTTAACAAGTATTTTCTGAGCTCTGAAGCTATAAGACAATGGTTCTTGCCTAGATCACAGTGGATTTTACAGATAATGGTAAAGAAAAGGTTTTGATGCCTGCCTTTCCAGACAGGAAGACTGGAGGTTAGAAGATCCACTATAGGGGCCCAGTCCCCAACAAGGGTTAAGAATAAGCCTTCTGGTACCTGTGCAAGGGGTTTCCCGGTTTACCAGGGAGGTTGTCCCACACTTCGGGGTGTCTGTGTCAAATGCTTCCTCCTATCCTCTGCAGCCACATCAATAAAAGAACAATGTATTTGGACCCATGCCTAGTGTTTACGGTGGATGATATTCCAACCAAGCCAACCACGTGGCAGAGATAGAATGGCAGCAGTACCTCCATGGAAATTCTCCAGGGCAGAGACTACACTGGCAAGGTGGTCGTCGTCACTGGAGCCAACTTGGGAAGCAATAGGCTTTTGTCGTCATTTCATTGTGAGAGAGGATGTGGTGTCTGTGGACTCTACGTAGGGCTCATTCAGTGAGTCTCTAATATCTAGCTCTTGTCAGCTTCTGTTTCACTGGAAATCACGACCTCCTTTTCAAGTCCTGGTGTTAGCCTGGAAGGCAGTACAGGAGCCCCCCTTGAGCTCCCTGAAAGTGGGATGCTCAGCACAAGGTGGGGGCTATTTTGGTATTCAGGGAGTAGAGAGAGCAGGCTCAGCTTGAGGTTTTGACCTGGTCTGTGAGGTGTGCAGATCTATTACCATTACCTGGATTATTCAAACCCACATTGATAGGTAATGGACCAAAGTCATTTCCTGACTTTGGTTTTCATTGGTTCCTGAGAATGTCATTTTCCTGAGTAAGAAGGATCTTGTTTTGGTATACAATTGAAGAATTCATTAGTCCTTGCCATCACCTCTAAGAGAACCCTCTCACTTGCTGGGGTTTTGTCGCAGTGATGACTGTGAGGTAGATGACTCAAAGGGTTTCCTTCCTCCAGCAGGTCCTGTGGCGTCCAGCCCTGATAAAGACACTGAGGCAAAGCGGCGGCACCACAACTCTGCTCTGACCTTGTTTGGACCCATTTACATGAGTCTATCAGTTGCTTAGCTTAGAGCCAACTGCTTTTATTAGGGTATGCATCTTTAGAGTGACTTAGGTATACACATGACACTGCATGGAACGGTCTTCTGTCCAGGGCCCCTGGTGGTGCTGTGTGTGAGGCGTTGGGCTGCTAATTACAAGGTGGGCAGTTCAAACCCACCACTTGGCTCTAATTGAGAAAGATGAGGCTGTCTGCCTCCATAAAGGTTCATGGTCTTGGAAACCCTGTGGACTAGTTCTCCTGTGTCCTGTGGGGCATGGTCTTCTGTCCAGCCTTCCATCTGTGTGCATTCCCTGAGGTCCCTGTGCCGTGTCCTCACCCCTTCCTACATCCTCTCCCTATCCTTGCCCTGCCTGCCTTCACGTTGAATAGCTCTTTCTTCGGTTCTTCAGAAACATTCCCTGCCTCGCCAGGCACCAAAGACAGCAGGCTTCTCTGAAGGCCTGCTCATTGTGCAGTTCAGGGTCAAATCCAACATGCTGCAGTCCCAGAGCACAGCTTTTGACTGCACTTGTCTGTCAGGATAAAGAAGCAAAGGGTTTTGTTTTGTTTTTTAAAAACAGATTTAATTCAAATCAACTTTCAGTCTGCATCCTGAACTCAATATGTAGTATCCAGTCACCTGAACCTCTGCATTGGGAGAAATTCTCTGTAGTTATTGTTGATGTCAGAACTCCTGGTGGTCTATACAAAGATTGGTCAGCTCCTCAGTCATTTAAGAAACCATTATTATATAGTATACTCTGTCTAGTTTGTTGACTTCCTGGTGGCTCTGTAGGATTAGCACGGGACTGCAAACCACAAGGTCAGCGGTTCAAATCCACCTGCTGCTTCTTGGTGCAGGGTCGCTATGAGTCAGAATCGATTTGATGGCAATGAACAACAACAACAACAGCTGTTATGGTGAAAGTGTCGATGGGCAATCTCGTGCAGCTGTGAAATCTGTAGTTTTGGAGCTTTCTCTTCTCTTGGAAGCGGACCTCACTGAAACCAAACCCATCAGTGTCCAGTTTTTGAGCATTCCATGTCAGTATCTCCGGTGGTGCCAAGCTCAGTTTGCAGATCTGTTATTGGCGAAGTTTCTGTTTTGTTTAAATTCTTGGGTTTTCCAATGGTAAGAATCTCTTGGTTGTGGAAGGGAAGAATGAGCTGGCAGAAAGGTGCACACTTGTGGATTTGTCTAGGACATTAATTGCCTCGTTGGAAGTGACCTCAGAGCTGATTTGCTGACTTCTGTCTGCTCCTGGTTTTAGGTGATACAGAGTTGTATTTGGAATTGTTAATGTTTGATATTACTGAGGCAGTTAGTTGGAAGGAAAAGTCCTTAATTTAACTCACAAAGGTCTAGGTGATTCTGGAAGATCCAGAGAAGATTCTGAGGACATATCCGAATAAAGCTCTCTGCCTTCATGGAATATCTTGTTTTTGCCACCAAGGTTTGTGCTCAGATTTTCTTGTTGACAAGGCAGCTCTGTCAATCACCTAGGACCCACCAGCTGATTTTGTAAATTCAGTTTTATTGTAACTCACCAGGTTCCCTTGCTTCCATTCTGTACGTGGCTGCTTTGGTGACACCAGGAGGGTTGAGTAGTTGAGCAGAAACCATTTGTCCTGCCAAGCTGAACGCCTTTGCTGTCTGGTCCTTTAGAGACGTTTGCACTTGGTGATATTACCACACTGAGAATCAGTACACACTAGCATTCTCTAAAGAGGCCACAGAGCCAAAATCATGCCTGAGGGGTCCTACCAATACCCTGCCCCCCTTGTCCCCACTCTAGTCACCATTTTCTTAGGGAGCTGCTAGGCCTAGGATGTTTGCTCCTCAGAAACTAACTCTTCTCTCCCTGACCTTTGTTTGACCACCTCTGTGAACCAGAAGAACTTGCTAGATTGAAAGCTGGAGAGCACGGACCTCTCTCTGTGGCATGCAGCATCTCACTGTCCCAGGGGAAGCCATCTCTGCATCCAGAGCTTCCATGGCCTGGAACCTGAAGTCCAGAGTGGGGATCAGTAGAGGCGAGGGAGGCCTTCATTTCTGTGTATGCCCCCTAGCACTGAGTGGGGAGGGGCAGGCGTCTCAGGACTCTGGAGTTGGCTGTTTGGTGGCCCGGGCTTGGTTGTGATGGAGATGCCTTCCACACAGTGACTGCTCAACACAGACCTTGCTGTGAAGGCTCAAGAGGAGGACTTGTAGGCGAGGGGGTTTTAGCCCACAGAGAATCCGCACGCTCTCTTCTAGACTCAGGCTGGCCGTGCAGCTGATCTGGTGATGTGTGTAAAGGGGACAGTGTGTCGTGCTCACCAAAGACAGGAGTCTGCTCTCCACCCAAGTGAGAGTGCAATGGGACACACACATGGGAGGCCGCACCAGCCCTGCACCCGGGCTTTCATTGGTGTGGATGTTTGTTGGAATCCTTACAAATGGTGGTGGTGAGCGAGAGAGGTTTAGGGTCATATCTAGGGGATGAACTCTAGGTCAACCATCTTCAGATGAGATTTCGTCAGGCCAGCATGTGGTGGTAAGGACAGAACAACTTTCTTCTGAACGTCCAGTCTTAAACCAGTAGTAGTTAAAATGTAATTTTCAGTTCCCTCTCAGAGTTTGTTGTTAATGCCGCTGAGTTAGTTCTGGCTCATAGTGACCCTGTATGAGTTTCTGAGGAGCAGCTGGTGGGTGGGTTTAAATTGTAGACCTTGTGGTTCACAGTCCTGTGTTAATCCTACAGCACCACACCAGATGGCCTCTAAGAGTTTCATCTGGATGAAAAGGCTCTTTCAAATCTTTTGGGCTCTACCACCTGTTGTGTCTTGAAATCTTGAGTGAACAGAGGACCTGTTGACGTTTTCTTCTCCTGAAGAAAGCAAGCTGGCCCCTGAGGTATCTTTCAGGAAAATGTATTTCAGGGATGGCACCTACTTGGCATCATTTACAATGAAAAGTTGGTGTTCACATTCCAAAAGTCTGCTACAGGCATTCTAATAGTATTGAAATTGATCACTTTTAAGACCTGAAACATGTATCACCCCTGAATGTGTTCTGCTTGACACAAAGTGAAAGTATCAGCTCTCCATGCAGGACATCCCAGAATGTTATCATAAGATAAGGGTGAAGTTTGTGGTCTGGCTTAGAGAACCCACTTGTGAAAACTTAGGGTGTTGGAATGACAGGCTCATGGTTGACAGTGTTCCGGACGGTGAATTCCAAGCTGGTGAGTCTGAACTGAGCTGCCATAGTGGGCTCTCCTCATGAGGAGACGCGTTTTCCTTCCTAGGGCCCTCTACCCAGCCCTCCCCAGTGTGAGGACAATACCTTCCTTTCCACCTTCTGTGTTTTGTTTTCTTTTCCAAACCCAAGTGTTAGTGACTTCTGCCTCCCTGCCTAAACTGTGTCCTGGGCTCCTTTTCACTTCTTCCCAGAGATTCTATAAATCCAAGGCTGTGTTGATATTTAGTCTTTTTCTTGGGTAAATATATCCTTTTGGGATCGTTACACTTGGGACCCAGAAATGTCTGATTGAAATTTCCTTTTTGATTACTGACAAGACCTAACCTAGTGAGATTGTGGAATTTGTCTTCTTTTTGAGAGTCTGGTGCTCATTAAGTAGAGGGAAAAAAGAAACCTAAAAATAATCAAAATTGCCCCTTGGAAATTGGAAACTCTAATTTTACAGTACAAACATTTGTTGCTGCTTCTCTCTTATCCTAAAATACACCCACATATTAGAAATAAAAATGATTTTGAGAAATATTCTGTTGTGAGAAAATGTCGAGATTTTCATCACATATTGGAAAACGTCCTGGAATGACATTGTGTTCAAATAGACAATGTTTGCTTTTAGTGCCGTGGAGTCGGTTCTGGTTCACAGTGCCCCTGCATAGGGTTTCTGAGGTTGTAAATCTTTGCTGCAGCAGAAAAGCCTCACTTTTCACCTGCGGAG
>NW_006409262.1:79690-81461 GCF_000296735.1 Chrysochloris asiatica | reverse complement strand
GCTTAACCCTAGGCTGTCTCTCTAGGCTCAAGCCTAAATTTCAGCCCAAGCCTCTGGCTCCATAGGTCTCCTCTGACATCCAATAGGCCAAGGGAACAAAAAGAGTGGGACAGATGGCTACAAGCTAAAGCATGACAAGGGAAGAGAACTAGGGAGCAGAGACTGGATTAGGAAGCTGGGTCTGAAGAGGAAGAGGCCAAAGGTAAAGGACTACTTGGTTTCTGTACCCTACAGTACTCAGCTCTAAAAACCCAAATCTTCCCTTGTCTGAGTGAGTACTGCAAAGACTGGGTGTCTGAGGATGAGTCCTTTGCTATGACCTCTGCTACCTGGGATTTCCATGCCAACTTCTACAATTTTGCTATGACCTCTGACCCTGGAACCTGGTGCTGCCATGTCAACTTCAACAACTGAATCTAATAGGTGATAATTCAAATTCAGCAGAGAACCATGCATGACTTTTTGGGGGACTCTCGGAATCTCTGAGTCCCTCATGGCATCTTGGGGTTCTGATCTCTAGGATTAAACTGATCTCTAAGAATAAACAAAGCAAAGCTCAGTGGCAAAAAACTATTCTTGTTAGAACTTTTAGGGATAAAACCAATTCTCCTCTAACATTTCCTAGTTTTTCCCTGTTCCTTACATTTTTAAAATAACTTTAAGTGATTATTTTGTGAACCAAATGGCATTTAATGATTTTAAGTCACATAAGTATGGAGTTTTTTAAAAAATGCTCACTCCCGTTCAAAATATAACATCCCATTAAAATATTTCTACCTCCATTATTTCCCCATTTCTGGAAATATCAGCTTTCCCAAGAGTGCCTCCCTACCACAGGCCTACACTGCTATAGTTGAAAATGTCCATGGGAAACAGTGGTGTAGAAAGGAGGGCTTAAAAACAATCAAGTAAACAGGTAGGGGTCTTTGTCTTTGTTTCTAAGAAAACCCAGAAGAACCTGGGCACAGAATCTCAGAACATTAGAGCAGATTAATAGTTTTCTGAGGAGAAATAGAGACCTCAGATCCACTAAAAATTGGACTACTGACCAAAGAAAAGGAAAATACAGTTTTATGACACTTATAAACATGGGCCAGTTCACTGTGCCATGCCACCTCTCCTGTGAGTTGACAATGTTAGTCACAGTGCTTTGACAGACTTGAGTGACGGGGAGAGAACAATCCTAGTGATGTGTGAAATCTTTCTCACATTGGCCAACAGTCCCTTTGCCCATGCCGCCTCTACTTCCAACAGGATCTGGCCCTGTTTCAGTCCTATTCCTCTGGCTTGGCAGATGTCTCCTGAGCAAGTCAGTCAAGGAGGAAGTGCCAACATCACATCACATCCAGAGGAGTTCATCTCCTAGCTTTATGCACTGCCAAAAACCTGACAAAGGTGCTTTGCTGGACATTCCCTGTGCCGGGATTACATTTGGTTTAGAGGTGGGTAGTCTGTGTGGAGAGTGGGAGACATGGGAAATCTGGGCACTGAGGTAGTAAACAAGTAGTATCCAGCAAAGTACCTTAACTATCAATGGCCCAATGAATATGGGTCAATTAGCAGAATTCTAAGAAAGAACTAATGCAGAGGAGTCTGGTCACTCTTTTGTTTGGTTTGACTTACATCCTTTATAGTTACTTCCTCTAAAAAAGGAGGAAACAATAAATAGTCTCAGTCCTTATAGCTGTAAGGTAATTTCACTTTCTTCTTGATGCACAATTCTCCAAAAAGAATGAAGCAATCCTAAATCTCACAAATATCAATGTGGGCT
>NW_006409262.1:70413-79320 GCF_000296735.1 Chrysochloris asiatica | reverse complement strand
AGAAAGCCCCAGAGGCATGCACAGCTGGGAGAGAGAGCAAGACAGAGGGCAGGTCTTGGCACTGCCTCACCTTCCACTTGTCCATTAGGGATAGCGCTACCCCGTGGGAGCAGTTAAGTCAGCTACCAGCACCTTCAGAATGTCCTGAAACTGTAAGGGGTGAATGGGGAAAAGAAGGGCAAGGGGAATAAAGAGACACAAAGGTCAGAGGAAGAGGAAGAGGTGTTTCAGGGAAATGGGATGCTGAACAGTATCCCATGGGACATCAAAGCTCTAGCCCATGCCATCCTTCTGCAAAGCCACTTGAGGCCTTGTCAACACAGAATTCAATAAAAGCAAACAAAAAGTCCACTGAATGATGTTGTAACATAGAGTACAGGATTGGGAAGAAGGTTTGGAATAACCTAACCGATGATGCTCACAATTTGCTCACTGGACCCTCTCTTCCTGGGCCTCGGATGTAGTGGACAAATCTGTCAGGTATCCAGACCTCCATCCCTGCTTTAAAAACCAGACTTCTAAGTAAGAGTTCAACTGAATAAAGGGGATTACATGTACAAAATTAGTCTGATATGGTCCAACAAAATCATCCTATTACATATCAGAAAACTGAGTCCCAGGAGAAGAGGAAATTTTCCTGAGGTCATTAAGCAGGTTAATAACCCAGATCACTGTAGGATAAGCACTGAAGTGCTAACTGCAGGGCTTGGGGTCCAAACCCACCAGCCACCTCTTGGAAACCCTATTCTGGGTCGCTATGAGTCAGAACCGACTCGGCAGTACTTAACCATAACAGCAAAAAGAACAGGAAGGCAAATGGCTGTTTTCATTGGCTTTGCTTCCCCCTTAGATTAGGAGTGAAAAAAAATAAGCAGTGAGTCAAGTGACAATGACCATTTATTGAATGTTTATTCTGTCAGGAACCCTGAGAGGATAGTGGGTTATGCAGTGGGCTGTTAACCACAAGGTTAACAGTTTGAATCCACCAGCCACTCCTTGGGAGAAAGATGAGGCTTTCTGTTCCTGTAAAGATTTATAGCTTCAGAAATCCTACACAAGCTTTGAAAGCAACTTAATGGCACACAACAAAAACAGGCGCTGTACTAAAGGATTTACATAAAATCAACAATAAATGTCACTTAAATCTCATAACAATAAATAATACAATAAGCACTGGATCACAAGGATGGCTTGAACCACAAGGTAGATGGTTCAAACATAATAAAAAATAGTCACTCCTCAGAAGCTCTATACTGGATCGCTATGAGTCAGAACCCACTTGAGGGCAGTTAACAACTCCTGTTTAACAGATTTGGAAAAAAGGTCCAAAGAACATAAACAGGTTTTCCAAAATCATAACCCTAGCAGAGGGAGAAGTAAGATTCAGGATCAGAAATTTTAACTCCTACAATCGTAATTGGACTCCTAGTATGGCACTGTACAATCAGCACTGGACTTCTAACTATAACTTTGCCAGTTCAAACCCACCAGCTGATCCATGGAAACCCTATACAGAATTGCTATGAGTCAGGACAGAATCAATGGCACTTAACAACAACAACAACAATCTTAATCACTTAATCACTCTACTTCAGTATGTCAACCCCCAGGAACCTAGTTACCCACTACTCACAATTTCAAAGTGGCTGCAACCACAAGAAGTTGTCTGGTGGCTGCCGCCATTTTTGATCATCTGATTTTTCATTCCACCAGGGAAGTTGCCAGTCCTTTTCTGATATTCTCGTAACTGTGAAAAGGAAAAACAGTGATGCTCACAAGAACTATAAGCCCCTGTATTTACATACTACTTTACAGTTTATAATGTTTGAATAAATAAGCCATCTGATTTATTTTCACCAACAACCTTACAAAGTGCTAGAATTGTCATTTAATGACTGAAGAAATGGATTCCTTGTAACTGAGGGGGCAAAAAAAAAAAAAAAAGACAGTCATGAAACTCAGTCTTCTAACTTAAACCTCGAGGATTTTGTTATGAATCAGTAGCTTACAGGGGCAAAACCAAAGGCAGAGGTGGAATCACAAACATCAAGTGGACAAGAACAACGATGGTGGGCTTTAGAAGCTAGACACCATTGTCTTTTTTAACATATCTATTAGATCTGCACACCAGTACTTTTACATTAGTGTCAGAAGGCAGTGGACAGTGAGGAACATTCCCATTAAATCTGACAGCATCACAGGACAACTCAAACTTCAATTCAGGGAGAATTCTATTCTAGCTTATAAATACATGCAATTGTCATCCTTAAGTACATGAATATATTTTTCTCTCAAGAGAAGTAAATAAGTCTAATACTTCAGAAAGAGGTCTCATGTTTATCCTGTAACTTTTCATACCCCAAACGCTTTTCAGAGAACCCCAACTTGAGAAAATGATTTGGGAAAGATTCACAGATAGGAAGTTCACTTTCCCAGGATTGGACTGGACTCCAAAGAGCACTGATTGAGAGGGATCCTGGTCCCATAATCATAGGGAATCACAATGGGAGGTATAGAACACAGGGGGGAAGTTTTGAACATGTCTCTGGATAAGGGAAACCTGTGAGAACACCAAACCAAACACTTTCCCACATTGTCACCCAACGATGTTGTGTAAATGTTTCAAGATCTTTGGGGAAGTGTATGGGAGCCTGAAACTTCTCTGTCCTAAGTCCCACAGTCTCATGTCCCCTGCAAACTAGAAATTTGCCCCACAACCAAAGAAACCAGGAAGGAATGAAGACCCTAGGACACTGGGTTGGGAGATCAAAGGCTGGTCTCATGGCAATAATGACATATCGGAGGGGGATTGTGACTAAGTATATTCCACCTCTCCTTACCAATGCCAGAGTGCCAACTCTGAATTGGGGGAAGGGGAGGGCAGGACTTAGTCTGATGTCTCAGAAGTCTGGGAGCCCAGGAAAGCCCCGTTCTGAGTGTCAGGAGATCAGAACCATGTCCGGAGGTGGAGGGAGACCCAGGGATCACGGATCCAAAGTCACCAGGGAGTGACCTGCTAGGGCAAGGGCTGAGCAGCTGAGGGGGCATGACTGACATAGAGGACTGGAGAAAGGTCAAGGGGCTCCAAGGGTATAAACCTGTGCCTCAGGGGCAGCAGGGGCTATTGATTATGATGTGGTCATCATTGGGACCTGGGGTTGGCTCAGGGAGCCTCAATCTGGAGCACTTTACCCTATTCCTGGCCCGGGCCAATTGTTCTTTGCACTTTTCTTCTGCCTCCTTGTCAAGGGCCTGGGGAAAAGGGTTACACATCAGTAATCCCAGAAACCACTTCCAAATTGCTTCTAGTGTCTACAGAGTATGTGTTCTATATGTGCATAGAACTTGGGCATGGTCTAAATGCTCCGAATCAATTGGTTAATGTAAATCATGAAATTAAAGGCTGTGTGGTGAGAAGACCATGTTCTTCAGGGCTTGGGAAAGTCACAATGACAGCTGGGAGCACAATCTCTTTTCCTTTTAGAGGGAGGGGTGGGGTCCTTTGTGTTATACCCCGTCCACTTCCCTCCATCCTCTCCTGTACAGCTCCCAAGGGTGCTCCTGCAACTCCCTGTGCAACCTTTAATGACCACCATCAATTTACTTTAAGGTCCTCACCCTGGACTCCCCTGGGCTGCCGACACCACCCCCAGCCCCCCAAAATGTGGGCCCGGTACCACAAGCCTCAAAAGGTGGCCAAGCAGCTAACAGAAGCAAACTTCTTTCCTGACTCCTCAGGACTCTGTCCCAGGCTTTCTGGTTTCCTCAAAATACCCCAGTTCCACCGCAGAACACTTCCACAGAGAACCTGTCTCATCCTCCACACATCTACCCATAGAGCCTGCCTTTCCTTGAGGGTCCCTACTCTAAATCCCAGGGTCTATCTCCAACCACATGCCTGACCTTGATCAATTCAACTTTCCTAGAGCTCTTCCTATACCCCACAGTGTCCCTTATCTCCCCGAGCAGATGCCAGGCCCTCCAACCTTCTCTCAGATTCCTCTACTGGACTCCACCAAGATCCTCCAGAAGTCGCCCGAGGGTCTTCGCATGTCTCCTAAGTGTGTGCCCCACCCAGACCTCCAGGTTTCTACCAGCCCTCTTTTCAGGGAAATGGGATGCTGAAGAAGATCCCATGGGACAACAATGCTCAGCACATGCCATCCTTCTACAAAGCCATTTGGCTGCCTTGTCAACACAGAATTCAATAAAAACAAACAACAAGTCCACTGAATGATGTGGTAACATAGAATACAGGATTGGGAAGAAGGTTTGGAATCACCTAACCAATGGAGCTCTTAATTTGCTCACTGGACCCTGTCTCCCTTGGCCTGGGATATAGGGGACAAATCTGACTGGAATCCAGACCTCCATCTCTGCTTTCAAAACCAGACTTCTAAGTAAGAGTTCAACTGAATAAAGGGGATTACATGTACAAATTAAGTCTGATATGGTCCAACAACATCATCTTATTACATAGGAGAAAACTGAGTCCCAGGGGAAGAGGAAATTTTCCTGAGGTCATTAAGCAGGTTCACAACCCAAATCATAGGGAAACACAATGGGAGGTATAGGTGGTAGTAGCTATAGTGACCCTTTAAAGGGTTTCCGAGGCTGTAAATCTTTATGGGAGCAGAAAGCCCCATCTTTCTCCCACAGAACACCTGGTAGCTTCGAGTGGCTCACCTTAAGATTCACAGCCCTTTTTCTAACTACTCAGCTACCAGAACTGCATGTGAGGTATAGAACATAGGGGGGATTTTTCAACATCTCTCTGGAGAACAGAAACCTGTGAGAACACCAAACGAAACACTTCCCCGCATTGTCATCCAGCGATGTTGTGTAAATGTTTCAAGATCTTTGGGGAAGTGTAAGCTTTTCAGACTTCAACGACTAAAGTGCATTACAGCCCATACATAGTACGGGAGCCTGAAACTTCTCCATCCTAAGTCCCACAGTCCCATGTCCCCTTCAAACTAGAAATTTGCCCCACAAACAGAGAAACCAGGAAGGAGTGAAACCCCTAGGACACTGGGTTGGAAGATCAAAGGCTGGTCTCCTGGCAATAATGACATATCCGGGGGGATTTGGACATAAGTACATTCCACCTCTCTTTACCAAAGTGTGAGTCCCAGCTCCCCAGTTGGGGGTAGGGGAAGGGCAGGACCTAGACTGATGTCCCAGAAGTCCAGGAGCCCATGGAGGCCCGGACCTCTCCCCACCTCCGGGGATCACTGACACAAAGTCACCCAGGAGCGACCGGCGAGGGCAAGGGCTGGACAGCTGAGGAGGCGGGAGTGACACACAGGACTGGAGAAAGGCAGAGGGATGCTGAGGGGATAAACCCGTGCCTCAAGGATGGCACAGACTATTGACCAATATAGTTGGTCATCGGTGGGACCTTGGGTTGGGTCAGGGAGCCACAACCTGCAGTTTTTTACCATTTTATTGGCCGGGGCCAATTTGATCTGTCCGGTTTCTTCCGATGTACTGTCGAAGGGCAGGGGAACAGGGTGCCACATCACTAATCCCAGTAACCATTAAGGAATTGCTTCCATCGGCTACTGAGCAGTTTTGAGACTGAGCCAGGTAACGGTGGAACCCGGCAGATAATAGGCCCCTAGAACGTGGGTGTGGCCTAAATTCTCCAAGTCTATTGGTTAATGAAAAAGTTGAAAGTAAGCAGGGGCGTGACCAGAAGACCACACCAATGAGGGGTTGGGAAAGTCACAATGATAGCTGCACATGCAGTCTCTGTCCCCTCCCATTTAGAGGGAGGGGTGGGATCCTTGGTGTTAAACTCACACCCCCTTCCAGGATGGCTTGCAACTCGCTTTGTAACAAACGGTTTCTGACCTCCATCAATTTACTTTACGGTCCTCACCCTGCACTCCCTCTGGTATTGACCCCCCTCAAAACGGGGGCCCTGGAGTCCAAGGCCCAAAAGATGGGCAATGAGGGGACTGAAGCGTACAGTCTCCTTTCCTGACTCCTCACAACTCTGCCCCAGACTTTATGGTTCCCTCATAATCCCACGGTTCTGCCACACAACACTTCTACAGAGAACCTGTCTAAATGTCCTGTTGGGGGGAAAAAAAAAATTATGATCGCTCTCTTTTTCTTTTATCTACTTCCTGGAATAAGGAATTTCTGATCTCTCTTTTAACTACTTCCTGGAGAAAAAAATGTATGATCGTTCTTTTTTTCGTTTAACGATTTCCTAGAATAAAGAATTTATGATCACTCTCCTTTGCTTTTCCTAAAGTAGGAATGCACACCTTAAAAATTTGAAGTAGCCAACCAGGTAAGGGAAAAGATTATGCAGTCAAGATCCAAGAAAATAGGGTGAGACATAGACTTGAGACTCACGTCAAGGATTAAAAACCCAAGTGTACTACTCACTCGATTTGCTCACTGGCCTGTTCCTTATGTATGGCTATGCAAATACATCCCCCTGCAGGAGTAAATTTTGCTTTGGCAAGGTAATTTAGTCTCACTGGGTGTGTTTTATACGACGATGGGATTCCTTTCTAAGAATTTGGGGGTTCGTAAGGGTTTTCCCATCCCCTTTGGGAAGCAGCTTTGGCATTCTGCTCTGATGGAGACGCATCCTGCTGTTGACGTGCAGCAATTCTTGCGTGAGATCTGCTGAAGTCTCCCAAGGAAGTGAATAAATCTGGACCCTTGGCAAAGTGGGAAATAGGCCTACTCGAACACCACGTGCCAACCAGGTAACTTCATGCACAGACTGAAGCTAAGGAAAACTGTGGGGGCGAAAAGTACTGTCTTTGGTGGTTGGGACATCCCAGAGGTTGTGTGTGTGAATGAGACGAGCCCTGGACACGAAGCGAGTGTTGAGTCCTCATCTGCGGTTCTGTGACCACTGCATACAGATGAGGGCGGTATCGAGTCAAGGATTTGATCCGAGTCAGGGGTTTACACTGCCATGCCAAATGCTATGAGGGAGTTCAATGTTCCTGAGAGGGAAGCAGCCAGAGACAGACGTAGTGAAAATAAAAGAGAGCAAAGAAACCTCCAAGTATAAGGGTCGGTTGAGCCTCTTTGTAAACATAGCCAGGTAGCCAGGGTGCAAAATAACACCAGTAAAAGAATCTTTAGAGAAAATGGAAACAAAACCAACAAAATCCCCCTTGATAGGCCATTGGGTTAATGTTAAAATACTGGAAAGAGAACCCTCACACTAAAGGGAAGAAAAAAACAACAAATGATTAGGTTTTGCTGTTTTATTTGTACACAGGAACTCATCCTCAAACCCTCTATCTTTTGGCCCAAATTTGACACATGTGAGGATTGGGTTTGTTAACTCTTGATTTAATATGTAAATGAGAAAAGCCCAGTGTACCAGGAAGAAATTGACTATGCTCTCTGTTGGAGGCACAGCCAAGTTGTCCTTTTCCCCCTTAAAGCTAAAAATAAGAAAGGAAAAAGGGAAGGAAGAGGATCGGCCCAAGAAACCAAACCCTATTCATGGGATCCCATCTCCTTCCTACCACCTCCCTTATAATCCTGCCCCCCAGACTGTGTCCCAAGCTTCGCCTGATGAAGCCAACTCCACCCTTGACCCTGCAACTAGCCTCCCCGAAAAGCTCCCCCAGCCCCCTTGTCCCTATTAAATACCTATCATTACCAAAACTTAGAAAAGAAATTGAACAATGCCAAAAGAATATCCAAAATTTCCCCTTTCCTCCGCTCTCCCTAAAGCTCAACCTCAGCCTCTTTTTCCACTAAGGAAAGTCCCTTTAGCAGGAAGAGGAATTGGATTTGACAACACACCTTTAACTAGCTTCGAACTAAGGAATTTTAAAAAGAATTGAGAGTTTGAGAGAACAAACAAGATGGCTGACCAGGAAATGGAGTAAGGAGCTCCATCAGCGACAACACAGAATACAGGACCAAGCAGGCTCAGAGGATGGTCCCAGAACTCTGAACCACATTGAAAGGAATATTTAGAAGGTTGGAAGGCTTACAGCTAGGGGAATTTGTAGCAGAAGCAAGAAATCCATTGCTTTCTAATTAAAGATGCTCAACTGCACCAGGAGCCACCATCTTGGAGGAGACCAAGAAGGGAAGGATATGAGCAGCCACGGACGCCTGGCAGAACCATGGAGATAAAGGTGTGGACATTCTTTTCTTTTCGTATCTGTTCATCGATCCCTTGCTGTAGGCCCACCTCCATTCTGATGACTATAGGGGTGCCTGAGCTAGTGGATACCCCATCCCCAACCTTGGAGAGTTCTACTACACACAGATCTCCTCAAAATTTAAAGAGACTGTTTCTACTTAAAACCAAACAGCCTAACCATGGCAATGAGACGATATACGATAGAATGAATGTAAAACTAATGTTCTCCCATGTAAACTATCACATAATACACAATAAAACATTTAAGAAAAACAAAACAAAAACAGCCACAGCCAGCCCTGAACTACTTACTTATAACTAGAAAAAAAGCCTGAGCGGGGATTGTGGAGCAGGACAGGCAGATAAAAAAGGAAATAGGCTGAAAATTAAATCCTTAGTGATATCAGAACGAACAACAGTGGCATCTTGAAATTTCTTAAGAAGAAGAGTGAAAAAGGGAAGCCTAGTTCCTGATCACTTCTACCTGGAGGCAATCACTAAGCATGAAAAATACCAAAATAAGAGAACAAACAAGATGGCTGATCGGGTGGACGTGTAGTACAGAACTCCGCCAACAACAACACAGAATACTCAACCGAGCAGGCTCAGGAGATGGTCCCAGAACTCTGAACCAAATATAAAGGAATACTTAGAAGCTTGGAAGGCTCACAGATTGGGGAATTTGTGGCAGAAGCAAGAAATCTATTGCTTTCTACTCTGGAATGCTCGGCTGCTCCAGGAGCCCCCATCTTGGGTGAGACCAC
>NW_006409262.1:62501-63688 GCF_000296735.1 Chrysochloris asiatica | reverse complement strand
TGGTATGAGGGGCACCTGGGGCATCATCCTCAATGATGACATGTTTCTGAGACTTTATTACTCTACAATATCAGGGATCCCCATGCCCACCTATCCTGGAGTGAGATGGTCCAGTGCAGATTTCTGTGCCTACTTCTGTGCCCCAGAAGGCATTTCTTGCCTCCCTTTCCTATGGTTGTGGTTTCTTTGGACGGCCTTCTTCCACAGAAGTATCTATGTCACCTCTTTCACTGTGGCAGTGTCTAGAGTCACCTTAGAGCTGGGATGCAGTGCCCTGGCTTCACTCAACCTCTCTCCCCTTTTCCTTTGTGTGTGTGTTGGCTTGGGCTGTGCTCCCCGGTGGTGGTGGTGGTGGTGATGATGCTGGTGTTTTGTGGCCTTGGCATGGGCCTCCCAGGATAAAGAGAAAAGTGAGTGTGCTCTTTCTTTGCCTTCTGCCAGGCACCAGTGCTTCAGAATCCAAAAGAAACCTGAGAAACCTTGGAGATGCTCTTTTCTAATTTATGAATTGGGAAACTGAAAACTGAAACCAATTCTAGGCACTAAAGTCAGAGGAGAAACAAGGATGAAGAAAGGGAGTCTGGGGTCCTGAAAGGCAGTGGGGGTGGGCGGAGCCAAGAGATCCAGAGCTTATGTGGAGCTGGGTGTTTGCAGATTATCTCCAGGTGCTTCTCTGTATCCCAGTGTTCCAGGCACCTGTGGAGGGGCTGGACGCTGGCAGGAGCTTTGTTAGACTGGGTGGACCTGGTCACCCTAATGTCCTTCTGTTCCCAATGGCAGGCCAGTGAGACTGAAGAGAATTGTTCAGACAGCTTCATGCACTCCATGGATCCACAGCTAGAGTGGCAGGTGGAGACGATCTGGAATCTGGTGGACTCATACATGGCCTTTGTCAATAAGACCACCATGCACCTCATGATCAACAATGTGTGTGGCCCACTGCCTGGGAGATGGGGTGCTCTCATAGGACCAAGGCAGACATCCGGTTTAGCCTGAGAGAGGCACTGGCCAGCCAGCCCTGTAGGACCAGATCTAGGAGGGAGGCATGGTCTAGACCAGAACTGTCCAATAGAGATATAATGTGAGCTTTGTATGTAATTTTACATTTTCTAGTGTTGTTGTTGTTAGGTGCCTTTGAGTCCATTTCAACTCATAGCAAGCCTGTATGTGTTTCCAAGGAGTGGCTG
>NW_006409262.1:57197-61415 GCF_000296735.1 Chrysochloris asiatica | reverse complement strand
CAATATCAGCATTCTCAAACCTCATGGTGCATTTAGTATGGGGAGCTAGCTAAAATGCTCCTGGCACCACCCTAGGAGTTCTGACTCAGTAGATCTTGGGAGGGGCGAGGAACCTGCATCTTTTCAGAACTCCCAGATCAAGCTTAGAAATACACCAATCACAGCACCACCACAACCTGTAAAAAATATGGCCCTAGGAAAATGAGGACTGAATTTGAAACCTGAATTTGCTTGGAATTCCCAGTGCAATTTTGAGCAAATGAACTCACTTCTATGAGTCTTTATTTGGGCTTATGTAAAATATACATAATAAGGAGCTCTGGTAGCATAGTATTTAGGAATCAGGCTGCTGACGTCAAGGTCTGCAGGTATACCAGCAGTTCCATGGGAGAAAGATGAGGCTTTCTGCTCCAGAAAAGATTTACAGCTTGTGCAGGGTCACTATGAGTTGGAACTGACTCCACAGTACTTCACAACAACAAAATATGTATAATAATAGCACCAGCTTCACGGGGTGGAGGATCAAGTGCATATAATGTGCATAATAACACAGCACCTAACATAGAGTGGGGCTCAACATATATTTCAATAATGAGCAAAAGAGCCTGTGGAATAAAAACCAAAAAGTTCAGTATCTCTCTATGAATGTCTGAGAGCCTCGGCTGATACCTGGAAAACTTGTTCTCTCATTTCTCAAGGGTTCAGAACTGTTTAAGTGCTGATGGGTTTTTTTCTTTTGGTCCAGTGAAGAGTACAACTCAATGGAGGGTATAACCCATTTTACAGATGAGAAAAACAAGGCTCAAAAAACAGATTAGGCAGGTGTCCTGGTGTATGATAGGTCCTGAGTCTCTTCCCAGATCTGTACCTTGGAGAAGTCACTTTTTCTCACGGTCCTTAGAGTTCTCTTCTGAGAAAAGGAATTTAGAGGCCCTGGTGAGATGCCAAATCCCATCCAGACTCTCAGGTCAGTGCACAGTCCCAGCGGAACACAGGCTCCAGTTCTCAGCCCCCTCCCTTCCTCGTCTGCCCACAGACGAAGGAGTTCATCTTCTTGGAGCTACTAGCCTACCTGTACTCCTGCGGGGACCAGAACACACCAATGGAAGAATCCTCTGAGCAGGCACATGTACCACGCACTGAAGGAGACGCTGAGCATCATCAGCGACATCAACACGACCACTGTCAGCACGCCCATGCCCACGCCTGTGGATGACTCCTGGCTGCAGGTGCAGAGCTTACCGACCCAACGCAGGTACCAGGGCCGGTCCCCAAGGCCCCAAATCCCCCAGCCTGGGGCCCCTGGGAGGAGGGCCTGGACCAGGCAGTGGCGCGCCCGCTTCACCCTTCACACCCTTCACCCGGGTGGCTCCCACCTGGAGCAAGGGGCGGGGCTTATACTGGGGCGGGGCTTGACGCAGAGCGGCGTTGCCGTGGAACTCTGGCTGCAGGGTGGGGCAGGGCTCTGACTTTAAGACCTCTGGAGGCGGGCCTTAAGCTCCGGAAAGAACTGTGATCACCTCAGGGAGGAGCTTGCGTGCCTGAGTGGGGGCGGGCGGGCCCTGGCTGGGGTGGAACTACTACTCATCTTGTCTTCTCTGCTTGTATCTTGCTCGCTATTATCATCAGGTAGCCCACATCCAGTCCCACACCACAGCGCAGAGCCCCCGCTGTGCACCCAGCCCGGCCAAGGTCTCAGGGCCCTGCTCCTCGGCCTCCGCCTACTGGGTCCGCTCTGGGGAGGCACCTCCGGTACCCTCCAGGCTGGGGGGCTTCCCCTGACCCATTCGTCCCTACCCCCACCCAGGTTCCCTCGCGCCCCAACCGCATCCCGCCCGGAATCCCCATGTGAGTTGGGGCTGAGCACCTTGAGGGAGGCCGCTGGGCTAGACTTGGCTGTGATGGGGTGGGCGGTGGAGAAGGGCAGCCCACCTCAGGGCTGGAGCTGGATTCTAGGGCATCAGCCCTGGTCTCAGAGCTGGCCCTCTCCATCCAAGACACTTGGACCTTGGGTGCCGGAACCACGGGGTGTGAAGCCAAGGGCTGATGGAGCCTGGCCTGATACCAAGACAGCGCTGAGTCCCGGAGGTGGTCATTCCTGGGGAGGGGACTGTGGGACTCATCCCACTTGCCCCCTTCAACACTTGCATGGCGCTTCCCTTTTTCACTTTTCCCAGCCTTCCACACATTGGATTGGTATTCCTCCTTTTCCCTTCCTGCTCTCCTCCATTCTCTAATCGTCCTCTACTCCTCTTCCAGCCCCTGGCAAGACTACCTTGGGTCTGAAACCAGATCCTCTCCAAAAACCAGTCAATTCCCACTCATAGTGACCCTGTACAGAGTTTCTGAGGCGTTTTGAGGGAGCAGAAAGCCCCATCTGCCTCCCGTGGAGCAGCTGATTGGTTTCAACTGAGACTTTGCAGTTAGCAGCAGTCCAGTACCTATCCTGCAGCCCCACTAAGGCTTCTAGATCCTCCTTGCCCTCCCGATGTGTGGATTCTGTTCAGTTACACTCAGGGATCCCCTGATGGTCCTGCCTCCCATTCCTATTGAACTACCCCAAGGGGGTGTTCCGCCTCTGGTCCACAGGAGGAGCATAGGCTAGGCTGTGGCTGTGTGACCAGATAGGTGTGTGATGTGTGTGGGGGCGTGCACACAGGTGTGTGAGTGTAAGAGTGACACCCAGGTATGAGGTAAGACAGGGACCATCAGCTGGGGAAGGGGTCTGGGAGCTATGAGGTAGTCTGATGGCTTTTCCCCCTCTTCCTGCCTCTAGCCCTACCTGGCCTGGAATCACAGGGGAGAGTCGGGGCAGGAATGGGTAAAGCTGTCCCATTCCCAGAAATTTCCCAGGAAAATGATTCTGCTTTACCCCTTGATTTTGCCTTCTTAACCCATGACCCTCGCTGAAGGAAATTCCCTCCAAGATCTAACTCAGTCTGCCCTGTATGCCCTGGCCATGTTCTTTGAGGAAGAACACATCAGACCTGTAGCATCCATTCATGTTTCCAGATAGCTGGAGGGTAGGGTCATGCCAGTAGCCTTCACAAACCCAAAAGAAAGCAAATATAGAACTTGCTCTGGTGATCAGACGACAGAAATGATAGGGTAAAGGCAGACAGCACGGTACTGGAACAAAGAACAGTGGACTGGGAGTCCAGAGATGCTGGGTTACCTTAGCACTTCTGGCAACTCACTTTCCATTCCAGGGTCAGTTTCCCATCCACCAATAATTTTCTGCCTTTCTCCCAGCGTTGGTTTGGGAAGCAAGAGAGACAGCACTATAGGGATGTTGCATTAACTGCAAATCTAGCTGTTGGATCACTTTGCTAACTGCCAAGGTGAATTTAGATTCTTCATATGCCCATTTTTTTTTTATGCTGAGGTGTGATTTAGTGAGCTCTAATTCTGGTTTTCCTAACACATGAGAAACATTTGGCCTTGCCTCAGAGTAGAGGGCAGTCTGGAAGTTCTGCTTAAAGAAAGCTTGACTTTACTGAAATGTGGGGGGATGATTGTGATAAGGGTCAGGTGGTGAGGAGTCAGGAGGGCATTTGGACAGGGAGCAGCAATGTGGGTAAAAGTTTGGTGTGGGATGTATTGAGGAGAGCTGCTGGCCAGAGCAGAGAGAACAGATCGAGTGAGGAAGAATAGGAGCAGGTTGCCTGGATAAGGTGGAGCAGGTTGTAGATCCTTCAAAGTCTGTGAGAGGTTTTGACTTGTTGGGACTCAATGCTGTGAGCAGTAGGGAGCCATGGAAGGCTCTTGGGCTGAGAAATGACAGCTGGACTCCAAGGAAGCAAAGCCTGCCCCTTCTGGAGCAGTGAGAGTGACTCTTCCATAAGCATATAGGCACGAGTGTCCAGGGAGCTGGTGCAAATGCCTTCTGTGTATGGGCGAGCTTCTGTGTTGTGACTCAGCCCATGTGCGTGCTTCCGTGTGCCGAGTGACTGCATGCCCCAGATCCATGCTGCACATGCCAGCTAGTGAGGGGTGCTGAGCAGTGGGGGTGGGGTGGAAGGGTGTGTGTATGTTCTTTGTGGGCATGTGTGTTAGCGTGTACATGCAGGGCTGTGAGGCCTCACAGCATGTGTGTGCACACCCAGGCGTGTGTGTGTGTGTGTCCCCCAGCCCCAGGCCTGCCCCATCTGTGTGAGTGAACTGCCATGTTGATTTCGCGCTGTCTTTCAGAATCACTATCAGTGACCCTTGAGGAAT
>NW_006409262.1:54555-56073 GCF_000296735.1 Chrysochloris asiatica | reverse complement strand
CCCTCAGAGGACCCTTGGGACTGATCACCCAGAGGGGCCTCCAGTGCTCCCTCTAGTCATCCATTTTAGCTTCACCCTCCTGGTTCAGTGTTTGCTCCGTCTTTCTGCATCAAGCCTGGGAGCTGTTGTGTGGGGCTCAAGGCCCCATCTAGGGGTGGCCCCAGGCCAGGGATTTGGAAGACATGGTATCCAGAGAAGCAGAAGTCAGCAGGGAAGCCAGAGGGGACAGAGCATGTGATATGGAAGTATGAGTGCACTGTCTGCGTGGTGTGTGCGAGACCAGCGTGTGTGGTAGGCGGGTGGCCACCCCTGACTCCCCATGAAGCGCTGATCCCTGCCCATCTCCAGCTTCTCCCCTCCATCTTTCCTTTTTTGTCTTTTTCAGAAACCTTGCCTCATACCTACACCTGTGTCTTCTTCCCATGCTGTCTTCTCCAATTACTTCCATGGCATGGCTGCTCTTGCCTTACCAGCTCTCCTTTCTTTTCTCTCTCCTGTTTTATCTCTTTGGTTTCTCACCAACTACCAGCCATTCGGGTCAGGCAAGTCCATCCCGTCCTGAGAGTCCCAGGCCCCCCATCGACCTCTAACCAGGTTCCTCCTATACCTCAGAGACTTCCCTTTCCAAGCCTGCCTGTATGGCTGTTCTGTGACTTGACAGTGGCTTCCCCACCCCTAAAGCCCCTCCTTTTAGCTGTGACTTAGTCTGTTGTAGTGGTGAGTTGACACATCCAGTTGTGACATTGGTGAAAATTTGTGCCCCCTCTGTGGTATTGCTCCAACCCTGTCCTATAAATATCTATAAATATTCAGATATATCTACATATATAGAGATCACTGTATGGCAGACATGACCTTGCCTCTAGTGTTGGTGGGATTCAATCACTGTGCTGTCCTAGTGGAATCTTGGGGCCCAACTATCAGAGAACACAATCATCTTGACATCGTCCTTCCTAAGTGTTCTACCTCCAGTGAGGCTCCCTGTCAATGGCCAGCCTGTGGACAGCCAGCCCTTCTCCACTATCACTCTCATCCCTAGCCCCCTCAACTGGCAACTGTATGGTTCTCTGGCCGCTACCAATATTGCCGTCTCGTGGCTGAGAATAAAACCCGTTTCTGGACGATGGAGAAATGTGTCCTCTGCTGGCTTGCTTTCTCCATGGAACTCGGGGGAGGTAAGAGTTTGAACATTGGGATGGAGTGGTGGGGGTGAGCCTAGCCACTGCTAGGATGCCATAAGGAGTGGCAAGAAAAGATCACATCATTTCTAAGGCCTACTTGACTTGGAAAGTGGAGCCTGTACAAGTCCTGTGCACTTTGCTTTGTCCACTAGTGGTAGAATTCAGCTTGAAGGGAGGATTTGGGGCTCTGGGCTGACACTCTGGAGGGCCAGGAGGCCTAGCCTCCCAGGTGCAGACAGGTGAGGTTGAGTCCTGTGAGGGAGGAGATGGAAAAAGCCTGGCAACCTGCTTTCTCTCTCCAGGATTAGAGACCCTCCAAGTGTCAAATGTGGGGCTG
>NW_006409262.1:51612-53619 GCF_000296735.1 Chrysochloris asiatica | reverse complement strand
GGGACTGGTCCCTCCTGACAATATGTCCCAAGTATGCGAGATCCATCTTGGCCTCCAAGGAGCACTCTGGCTACACTCAGGTAGTGATCTCTTTTGTCCACCAGAGGGCACTGTTGTTCTTCAGTAGAATTAAACAAAGAGGCAAGGTCTCCACACCATTTCCTCCTTCCCCTCTGCTGGCCTTGCTTTTGTTTTCCTGTTAAATAATGCCTTTTACTTCCCTCACGTACCTTTTAGGTCTTGTGCATCTCTCTGTTAGAGTTCAGATTGGGTACTGTTACTCCTGTAATGTTTGTCTCTCCCTCTCTGGTTTGCTTTTATTTGTATGAAATGCCAAGGATGAAGAGATTCATGTAATAAAAAGGCCCATTGTATTCTTGGAGCAGCTTGTTCTGCCAGATTCCACAAGGGCTTGTGCTTCCATGACCCTGTTGGCTTTGAGTATGTTGTCTTATCAGTAATGAGATTTTTGTTGTTGTTTTCTAAGTGGAAATTGTCACTTTTAAATATTAATGACGCTGCTTGCTGCTCCTCTAGAATGCCCTTGGCAACCCTCTGCCACCTAGCCAGTGTTTTATTGTTTGTGGGAAGTAGATTGCTAATGGTACATTCTTGTATTGTTAGAAAACGTGTCTTTCTGGGCTTGGTGTAAATTGGCACAGTGGTTGAAAGAGCTCCAGTGCTAGCCAGCAAGGTGGGCAGTCGGAACCCACCAACTACTCAGCAGGAAAAAGGTAAGGCAATCTGCTTCCATGAGAGTTACAGCCTTGGAGTCCCGTGGGGCCTAGGTACCCTGTCCTGTAGGCATGGACCCAATGGCAGTGGGCTGGGGTTCTTACAGGAGAGAGAGGACGTGTTAAACTGAGTCATTCGTGAAGCCGGCTGCCAGTCCTCTACATGTGCAGAGGTTTCCGAAGGAGGGTCATTCTTATCAGGTTCTGTAATGAAAGTTTCAGACATCCCATTAATCATGTGCCTTAACTCTCAAACAGAAAGTTGTCCCAGAAAACAAAACCCTTCTGGTTTTATAAAACTGCTTATTTCCTTATTTTTATCAGGGTATAAAATGAATGCACTGTATTATATGCTTTTATTTATATGATTGTTTTTCTCATCACCGTGCTTTTTTTTCCTCTTTGGAGAAGGGAAGAGCCAGCTTGAAAACTCTGAGAGTTTTCCTCGTCACATTGTAAAACGACTCCATCTAAGTAAAGGTGGTCTGTTCCTTTGTGTACAGATGTGTTCATTGTGTACCAAATAAACTATTAAAACTAATCTGCTCTCCTGGGAATTACTGTGGAGTTTATTAATAAAGAGACGCTGACAGTTGAGACCCCTTTGGACACTGCTTGTTTACAGTGACACAGCCTGTCTCCTTTCTTGAACTTTCTGCCGCAGATCTGCCACGGCCAGGTAGTTAAGATCCCTCCACCTTTTCCAGACCAGCGTTTGAGTGAATAGGAATGTCTTATTGGAATGTACTCTCAAATGAAGGCTCTGGTATGATGACCAAATTGCAGATTACCAAAACATAGAGTTCTTTACCTAAATGTGTTGTCTTGCTCTGACATTATAACTCCCCCTGTTTTCTTGCAGTGTTGTTGTCATCTACAGCAGCCCAACTAGAGGAGGGACATCCAGAGTGCTGTCCTAGTTAGTGAGCTGTGCTTCAGACCTCGGCTGGGGTCATGCGCAGGGGCTCACCTTGGGAGTTTGCTTTCTGCGTGCTCAGTAGCTGTGCTCAGCTAGCCCCTTGTGTGTGAGAGAGAAAAGAGAGAGAAACTAGTCTGGCTCATTAGCCCACAGCAGCACACCAGGATTCCGAATCCTTCCGAGTCTCTCCCAGGCTCTCCGAGGCTCTCCGAGGCTCTCAGAGTCTCTGCGATGGTCTCTGAGTCTCTCCGAAGCTCTTTGAGACTTTCCGAGGCTGTCCGACTCTCTCTCTCTCTCTTCCTATCTCTCCCAATCTGTCTCTCACTCACTAAATCTCTCTCTCTCTCCCTTTCT
>NW_006409262.1:49364-51427 GCF_000296735.1 Chrysochloris asiatica | reverse complement strand
TTTCTGAGGCTGTAAATCTTTATGGAAGCAGAAAGCCTCATGTTTCACCCATAGAACAGCTGGTAGTTTTGAACTGCTGTCCCTCAGTGAGGTTGACAGCCCAATTCATAACTTCTACACCACCAGAGCTCCTTATTTAAGAGCCTATATTGAGTTCCCGAGAAGCCGCTGGTCAGCCTGAACCACCAATATTGCAGTTTAAACAACTTGTAGTCTGGCCAGTTAACCCCCCACAGCACCATACTACTCCAAATATATATATATATGATTCTGGTAGCATAGTGGTTAAGAATTGGGCTGCAAACCGCAAGGTCAGCAGTTCGAAACTACTGGCTACTCTGAGGGAGGAAGTTGAGGCTTTCTACTGTAAAGATTTACAGCTTGGGAAACCCTTTACAGGGTCGCTATGGGTCAGAACTGACACGACAGCACTTAACAACAACACCTGTTATGTGTCAGGGTGCCAGTTCTGAGACATAGAGAATCTGTTCAGGGTTTCTGGAGCTATAAAAATTCTCGGGAGCAGAAAGCCTCATCTTTCTCCCATGGAAGGGCTGGTAGTTTTGAACTGCTGACCAGGTGGTTTGCAGCCATATTCATAAACACTAGGCTACCAGAGCTCCATATATATATATATATATTTATATTCAGAGTCCTGGTGTGGCACTTTGGTTTATTGTGTGAGACTGCTAAGTCTTTTGAACTGCACGGTTGGTGGTACAAGCTCACCAACGGCTCCTAGAAAAACCTATTTTTACAGATGGTATCAAAGAAGCTCTGGTAGCGTAGTGGTTAAGAATGTGGCTGGAAACCTCAAGGTCTGCCGTTCTATACTGCCATCCCTTTCATGGCAAAAAGATGAGGCTTTCTCCTCTTGGCAATGTGTACAGCTTTGGAAGCCCTGCACAGGATCTCTAGTGCTTGGAACCGATTCCATGCCGCATAGCAACATAAAGATATATATGGATATATATGTGTGTGTGTATAGAAAACGAGCTCTGGTAGCATAGTGGTTAAAATTGGGTTGGGAACTTTAAAGGCAGCAGTTCAAATCCACCAAGTCGCTCCATGGGAAATAGATGAGGCTTTCTCCTCCTGTAAAGATTTAAAGCCTTGGAAACCCTGTACAAGGTACTATGGGTCCTACCCGACTCCACGACACACAGCAATAACAACACTGTTTCCGAGGAGCAACTGGTGAGCTCGAACCGCCAACCTTGCAGTTAAAATGGTTTGGAGTCTGGCTCATTAGCCCACAACAGCACACCAGGATTCCGAATGCTTCCGAGTCTCTCTCAGGATTTCTGAGTCCCTCCGAGGCTCTCTGAGGCTCTTTGAGACATTCCAGGCTGTCTGACTCTCTCTGAGTCTCTCTCTCTTCCTATCTCTCCCAATCTGTCTCTCACTCACTGAATCTCTGTCTCTCTCCATATATATTTGCCATGCAGTCACTTCTGACACATAGAGTCTGAGGCTGTAAATCTTTACGGAAGCAGAAAGCCTCATGTTTGCACATAGAGCAGCTGGTAGTTTGAAACTGCTGACCCTCAGTGAGGTTGACAACACAATTCAGAGCCAGTATTGAGTTTCTGAGGAGCCACTGGTCAACCTGAACCACCAATATTGCAGTTTCAACAGCTTTGCAGTGTATATATAACACAAGTTAACCCCCCACAGCTAACCACAGTTAACCCCCCTGAATATATATATTCGGAGTAGTGTGATGCTGTGGGGGGTTAACTGGGGTTATATATATCTGAAGAAGTTGAGGCTTTCTGCTCCCGTAAAGATTTACAGCCTTAGAAACCCAGTACAGGGGCACTATGGGTCTTACATGATTCCATGTCAGACAACAATAACAACAGGTTTACAAGGAGCAACTGGTGAAGTTCTACCGCCAGCGTTGCAGTTAAAACGGCTTTGGTCTGGCAGAAAAACACACATCCCCACACCAGGACACCAAATCTCGCTCTCACTCCAACTGTCACTCCAACTATCGCGCCAGGTCTATTTTCCTGTTGTTCTCATACTCTCTCTCTCTCTCTCTCTCTCTCTCTCTCTCT
>NW_006409262.1:39746-49174 GCF_000296735.1 Chrysochloris asiatica | reverse complement strand
GGGAGAAAGATGAGGCTTTCTACTCCTGTAAAGATTTACACCCTCGGAAACCCTGTACAGGGTCACTATGGGTCGGAACTGACTCGACGGCACTTAACAACAACAACAACATATATATATATATATATACATATACATATATATATGCCACAAAGTCGTTTCTGACTCATATTGACTCTGTACAGGGATTCTGAGAGTGTACATCATTATTGAAGCAGAAAGCTTCATGTTTAACACATGAAACAGCTGGTAATTTCCAACTGCTGACCCTCAGTGATGTTTTAAGCCTGATTTATAACCTCTATCCCAACAGAGCTCTTTACGTAAGACCCTGTATAGGGTTAATGAGGAGCAGCTGGTGAGCTTGAACCGCCAACTTTGCAGTTCAAACAGCTTTGCTGTCTGGCTAATTAACCCACAGCGACACACCAGGACTCTAAATATATTCATTTATAAATAGAAATATAAACATGAACATGAACATATACATATATGTTGTTGTGTACCCTGGAGTTGGTTCTAACATAGAGATCCTATACAGTGTTTCTGAGGCTGTAAAAATCCACGGGAGCAGAAATGCTCATCTTTCTGCCAAGGAACAGCTGGTAGTTTCGAACCGCTGACTGTGACACCCACAGCCGGATACATAATCACTAAGCTAACAGAGATCCATATACATATATGTATTCGTGGTCTTACTGTGTGGCTGTGGTTTATTGTAGTAGACTGCAAATCCGATTGAACTGGACGGTTGGTAGTTCAAGTTCAACAACTGCTCTTAGAAAACACTGTATATACAGTAGGTATATAAGGAGCTCTGGTAGGGCAGTGGATTTATAATGAGCTCAGATAGTGTATGGGTAAGAACCTGGCTGCGAACCTTAAGGTCAGCAGTTGGAATCCACCAGAAGCTACCAGGGACGGATGAGGCTTTCTTCTCCCGTAATGATTTACAACCTTGGAAACCCAGTACAGGGTTGCTATAGGTCATACATGATTCCACGGCACACAACAACAACAACAGGGTATCTGAGGAGCATGTGGAGAGCTTGAACTGAAAACCTTGCAGTTAAAATGGCTTTCAGGTCTGGTGCAATAAACACCACAGTATTACACCAGGACTTCCAATCTCTCTCCATCTATTTATCTCTCAGTATTTAGATAGATAGATAGATAGATAGATAGATAGATAGATAGATAGATAGAGATAACTAGATATACCACTGAATGGTTCCTGACTCATAGATACCCTGTTCAGTGTTTCTGAGGGCGTCAGTCTTTACGAAAGCAGAAAGCTTCATCTGTTTCAAATAGAACACCTGGTAGTTTTGAAGTACTGACACCCAGGGAGATTTGAAGCCCGATTCTTAACCTCTACTCTACCAGAGCTTCTTATGTAAGACCTTGTATAGGGTTTACGAGGAGATGTTGGTGAGCTTGAACTGCCAACTTTGCAATTCCAACAGCTTTGCAGTTTGGCCAACTAAGCCACAGCACCACACCTGGTCTATGAATATAATTATGTATGAATGTATATATATAGATATACATATATAGATATATACATATATATGTTTTTATGTGTCCTGGAGTCGGTTCTGATACAGAGATCCTATACAGGGTTTTCGAGGCTGTAAAAATTCACAGCACTAGAAAGCCTGATCTTTATGCCATTGAACAGCTGGTAGTTTCGATCCACTGACCATGACGTTCACAGCCAGATACGTAATCACTACACTAACAGAGCTCCATATGTACATATGTATAGAAACATATATATATATATTCGTAGTCTTGTTGTGTGCTGTGTGGCTGTGGTTTATTGTGCTAGACTGCAATTCCGATTGAACTGGACGGTTAGTACTTTAAGTTCACGAACTGCTCTTAGTAAACCCTATATATACAGTAGAACATAAAGAGCTCTGATTTGGCAGTGGATTTATAAGGATCTCAGATAGTGTAGTTGTTAAGGATCTGGCTGCTAAGCTTACAGTCAGCAGTTTAAATCCACTCGCTGCTACACGGGAGACAGATGAGGCTTTCTTCTCCCGTAATGATTCACAGCCTCGGAAACCCCGTACAGGGCAGCTATGGGTCGTACAGGACTCGACGGAACACAAAAATAACAACAGGTTATCCGAGGAGCAACTGGTGAGCTTCAACTGAAAACCTTGCAGTTAAAACAGCTTTGAAGTCTGGCTAAATAACCAACAGCATTACACAAGGACTTCTAATCTGTCTCTGTCTATTTATCTCTCTGTAGATAGATAGATAGATAGATAGATAGATAGATAGATAGATAGATAGATAGATAGACAGACCACTGAATTGGTTCTGAGTCATAGATACCTTGTACAGAGTTTCTGAGGATGTAAATCTTTAGGGAAGCAGAAAACTTCACCTTTTTCACATAGAACAGCTGGTAGTTTCACACTGCTGACCCCAAGGGAGATTTGAAGCCTGAATCTTAACCTCTACTCTAACAGAGCTTCTTATTTAAGACCCTATATAGGGTTTATGAGTAGCAGCAGCTGGTGAGCTGGAACTGCCAACTTTGCAATTCCAACTGCTTTACAGTTTGGCGAATTAAGCCACAGCGACCCACTAGGTCTCTGAGTACATTTATTTATGAATATATATATACATATTGATATTGATATAGATATGTGTCCTGGATTCGTGTCCGACACAGAGATCCTATACAGTGTTTTCGAGGCTGTAAAAATTCATGAGAGCAGAAAGCCTCATCTTAATGCCATGGAAGAGCTGGTAGTTTCAAACAGATGACCGTGAAGTTCACAGTTGTTACGAATTGGGCTGCGAACCTTAAGGTCAGCGGTTCTAAACTACCAGCTGCTCTGTGGGAGAAAGATGAGGCTTTCTACTCCCGTAAAGATTTACACGCTCAGAAACCCTGTGCAGGGTCGCTATGGGTCGGAACCAACTCTACAGCACTTAACAACAACAACAACAGATAGCACAGTGGTTAAGAACCTGGCTGCGAACCTAAGGTCAGCAGTTCGAATCCACCAGCCGCTCTGCAGGAATGAGATGAGGCTCTCTGCTCCCGTAAAGATTTATAGCCTCAGAAACCCTGTACAGGGCCGCTATGGGTCTTACATGACTGCATGGCACACAATAATATCATCAGGGTTTACAAGTAGCAACTGGTGAATTTGAACTGCCAACCTTTCCGTTAAAACTGCTTTGGAGTCGGCCTCAATAACCAACAACCCCACACCAGGAGACTAAATCTCACTTTCGTGCCAACTCTCGCGCCAACTCTCGCACCAACTCTCGCGCCAACTCTCGCGCCAACTCTCGCGCCAACTCTCGCTCCAACTCTCGCGCCAGATCTATTTTCCTGTCACTCTCATACTCTTTATATATATACATACATATATATTCCATAAAGTAGTTTCTGACTCATAGAGACCCTGTACACATTTTCTGAGGGTGTACATCATTATTGAAGCAGAAAGCTTCATGTTTAACACATGAAACAGCTGGCAGTTTCCAACTGCTGACCCTCAGTGAGGTTTTAAGCCTGATGTATAACCTCTACCCCAACAGAGCTCCTTATGTAAGACCCTGTATAGGGTTTAGGAGGAGCACAAGGTGAGCTTGATCTGCCAACATTGTAGTTCAAACAGCTTTGCTGTCTGGTGAATTAACCCACATTGACACACAAATATAAATATAAATATAAATATAAATACGTTGTAGTGTGTCCTTAATTTGGTTCTGACATAGAGGTCCTATAGAGGGTTCGGAGGCTGTAAAAATTTATGGGAGCAGAAAGCATCATCTTTATGCCATGGAAGAGCTGGTAGTTTTGAACCGCTGACCATGACGTTCAAAAGATGATTCATAATCACTATGCTAACAGAGCTCCATACGATCATATTTATATAAACATATATATATATGTATATACATATATATTCATAGTCTTGCTGTGTGGCTGTGTTTTATTTTGCTAGACTGCAAATCCAATTGAACTGAACGTTTGATAGTTGAAGTTCACCAAGTACTCTTAGAAAACTCTATATAGACAGTAGGTACATAAGGAGCTCTGGAAGGACAGTGGATTTCTAAGGAGCTCAGATAGCGTAGTGGTTAAGAACCTGGCTGCGACCTTTACGGTCAGCAGTTCGAATCCACCAGCTGCTACACCGAAGACAGATGAGGCTTCCTTCTTCTGTAATGATTTACTATCTCAGAAACCCAATTCAGGGCCACTATGTGTCATATATGATTCCACGGCACACATCAGTAACAACAGTGTATCAGAGGAACAACTGGTGAACTTGGACTGAAAACCTTTTAGTTAAATCGGCTTTGAAGACTTTCACAATAACCCACAGCATTACATCAGGATTTCCAATCTCTCTCTCTCTATTTATCTCCCTGTATTTATATTGATACATAGATAGATACATTGATAGGTACATAGTTAGATACATAGATGTTGTTGTTGTTGTTGTTAAGTGCCGTCGAGTCGGTTTTAGATACATAGATAGATAAATATATATGTCATACAGTAGATTCTGACTCATAGAGAACCTGTACAGAGTTTCTGAGGGTGTACATCATTATTGAAGCAGAAAGCTTCATGTTTAACACATGAAACAGCTGCTAGTTTCTAACTGCGGTCCCTCAGTGAGGTTTTAAGCCCGATGTGTAACCTCTACCCCAACATATCTCCTTCTGTAAGACCCAGTATAGGGTTTACGAGGAGCAGTAGGTGAGCTTGAACCACCAACATTGCAGTTCAAACAGCTTTGTTGTCTGGCGAATTAACCCACAGTGACACACAAGGACTCTGAATATATTTATATATAAATACAAAAACAAAAACAAATATAAATATAATATAAATTTAAATATGTTTTAGTGTGTCCTGGATTTGGTTCTGACATAGAGATACTATAAGAGGGTTTCTGAGGCTGTAAAAATTCATGGGAGCAGAAAGCTTCATCTTTATGCCATGGAAGAGAAGGTAGTTTCGATCCGCTGACCGTGATGTTCACAAGATGATTTGTAATCACTATGCTAACAGAGCTCCATACGCACATATGTATATAAACATATATATATTCACAGTCTTGCTGTGTGGCTGTGTTTTATTTTGCTAGACTGCAAATCCAATTGAACTGGACATTTGATAGTTCAAGTTCACCAACTGCTCTTAGAAAACCCTATATAGACAGATAGACAGTAGGTACATAAGGAGCTCTGGAAGGAGAGTGGACTTCTAAGGAGCTAAGATAGTGTAGTGGTTAAGAACCTGGCTGTGACCCTTACGGTCAGCAGTTCGAATCCACCAGTCTCTATACCAGAGACAAATGAGACTTCCTTCTCCTGTAATGATTTACAATCTCGGAAACCCAATTCAGGGCCAATATGTATTGTACATGATTCCACGGCACACAACAGTAACAACAGTGTATCCGTGAATCAACTGGTGAGCTTGAACTGAAAAACTTGCAGTTAAAACGGCTTTCAAGTCTGGCACAATAAACCACAGTATTACACCAGGACTTCCAATTTTTCGCCCTCTATTTATTGCTCTATATTTATATAGATAGATAAATACATAGATAGATCAATAGATCGATAGATAGAGATAGATAGATAGATCAATATACCAGTGAATCATTCCTGACTCATAGATACCCTCTACAGGGTTTCTGAGGGTGTCAATCTTTATGGAAGCAGAAAGCTTCATCTTTTTCACATAGAACAGCTGGTAGTTTTGAAGTACTGACACCCTGGGAGATTTGAAGCCCAATTCTTAACCTTTTCTCTACTAGAGTTTCTTATGTAAGACCTTGTATAGGGTTTACGAGGAGCAGCAGCTGGTGATCTGGAATTGGCAATTTTGCAATTCCAACAGCTTTGCAGTTTGGTGAATTAAGCCACAGCGACACACTAGGTCGCTGAATACATTTATTTATGAATGAATATATATATGTTGTTGTTATATGTTCTGGAGTCAGTTCTGGCACAGAGATCCTATACAGCATTTTCGAGGCTGTAAAAATTCACAGGAGCAGAAAGATTCATCTTTATGCCATGGAAGAGCTGATAATTTTGAACCTCTGACCATGACATTCACAGCCAGATACGTAATCACTACACTAACAGAGCTCCATACGTACATATGTATATATATATATATATGCCATGGAAGAGCTGGTAGTTTCGAACCACTGACCATGACATTCACAGCCAGATACGTAATCACTACGCTAACAGAGCTCCATACGTACATATGTATATATATATATATATATATATATATATTCATATGCTTGCTGTGTGGCTGTGGTTTATTGTGCTAGACTGCAAATCCGATTGAACTGGACGGTTGGTAGTTCAAGTTTACCATCTGCTCTTAGAAAACACTATATATATAGTAGGTACATAAGTAGCTCTGATAGGGCATTGGATTTATAAGGAGCTCAGATAGTGTAGTGGTTAAGAAACTGGCTACGAACCTAAGCTCAGCAGTTTGAGTCCACCACCTTACGGTCTGCAGTTCTAATCCACCAGCTACTGCGCTGGACTGACATGAGGCTTTCTGCTCCCGTAAAGATTTACAGCCTCAGAAACCCTGTACAGGGCTGCTATGGGTCTTACATGACTGCATGGCACACACAATAACAACAGGGTTTACAAGTAGCAACTGGTGAACTTGAACTGCCAGCCTTTCAGTTAAAACGGCTTTGGGGTCTGGCGCAATAATCAACATCCCCACACCAGGACACCAAATCTCGCTCTCGCTACATTTCTGGCGCCAACTCTGGTGCCAACTCTAGCGACAACTCCCGTGCCAATAACACACAGCATTACAAAAGGTTTCCAGTCTCTCTCTGTCTATTTATCTCTCTGGATTTATATAGATAGAGAGATAGGTAGATAGATAGATAGATAGATAGATAGATAGATAGATAGATAGATAAACCACTGAATCGGTTCTGACTCATTGATACCATGTACTGGGTTTTTGAAGACGTAAATCTTTATGGAAGCAGAAAGCTTCATCTTTTTCACATAGAACAGCTGGTAGTTCCAAAATGCTGACCCCAAGGGAGAT
This sequence comes from Chrysochloris asiatica, assembly GCF_000296735.1. Taxonomy (NCBI): domain Eukaryota; kingdom Metazoa; phylum Chordata; class Mammalia; order Afrosoricida; family Chrysochloridae; genus Chrysochloris; species Chrysochloris asiatica. The sequence continues at coordinate 42,072 of NW_006409262.1, read as the reverse complement.
TTGAAGCCCGATTCTTAACCTTTACTCTTCCAGAGCTTCTTATGTAAGACCCTGTATAGGGTTTAAGAGAAGCAACTGCTGGTGAGCTTGAACTGCCAATTTTGCAATTCCAACAGCTTTGCAGTTTGGCGAATTAAGCCACAGTACCATACCAGGTCTCTGAATATATTTATTTATGAATAGATAGATAGATAGATAGATAGATAGATAGATAGATAGATATAGATAGATAGATATATTGATATATTGATATATGTCCTGGAGTCGGTTTGGACACAGAGATCCTATATAGCATTTTCGAGGCTGTAAAAATTCACGGCAACAGCAAGCCTCATTTTTATGACATGGAAGAGCTGGTAGTTTCGAACTGCTGACCGTGTCATCCACAGCCAGATTCTTAATCACTATGCTAATAGAGCTCCATACGTGTGTGTGTGTGTGTGTGTGTATGTTGTTGTTGTTAAGTGCCATCGAGTCGGTTCCGACCCATAGCGACCCTGTACAGGGTTTCCGAGGGTGTAAATCTTTACGGGAGTAGAAAGCCTCATCTTTCTCCCGCAGAGCGGCTGGTAGTTTCGAACCGCTGACCTTAAGGTTCACAGCCCGATTCGTAACCACTACGCTACCAGAGCTCCTATATATATATATATATTCATAGTCTTGCTGTGTGGCTGTGGTTTATTGTACTAGACTGCAATTCCAATTGAACTGGATGACTGGATGGTTGGAAGTTTAAGTTCACCAACTGCTTTTATAAAACCCTATATATATAGTAGGTACATAATCAGCTCTGGTAGGGCAGTGGATTTATAAGGAGGTCAGGTATTGTAGTGGTTAAGAACCTGGCTGCGAAGCTTATGGTCAGCAGTTCGATTCCACCAGCCCCTACATGGGAGACAGATGAAGCTTTCCTCTCCCGTAATGATTTATAGCCTCAGAAACCCAGTAAAGGGCAGCTATGGGTCATACAGGACTCCACGGCACACAAAAATAACAACAGGTATCCGAGGAGCAACTGGTGGGCTTGAACTGAAAACCTTGCAGTTAAAACAGCTTTGAAATCTGTCTAAATAACCCACAGCATTACACAAGGACTTCAATGTCTCACAATTGTTAAGTCTCAGGTACCCAGCAGAAAAGAGTGAACACTTTTCCTTCATGTTCACGATATTGGGAGCAGGCCACAACCCCTAGGAAGCATCCATCCAGTTGACTGGCTGCTCATAGCCAATCATCATAGAGTTAAGGATGCCTGCTTATAGCCAATCATCTTAGAGTTAACTCTGCCTGATCATAGCCAATCATCATAGAGTTAACTCTGCCTGCTCACAGACAATCATCATAGAGTTTGTTATGTCTGCTCATAGCCAATCATTATAGAGTTAACTCTGCCTGATCATAGCCAATCATCATGGAGCTAACTCTGCCTGTATTCAGTCTCACCATGGGGATAACCACATCTCAGCTACCAAACCACTGGGAACCCTGGCCCAGTCAAGTTGACATAAAACACTATCACAGAGGGCACTGCCATCATTGAATTGAGACAAAGTATATGGTTTGTTAAATGTAAAACAGATAAATTGCTCTAAAATCCTCATTCAATTCACACTAAAACATGAAAACAAAAGAGAGAGAGAGAGATGAAGTTCTGATGCATGCCACAATATGTATGAACCTTGAAAACATTACGCTGAGCTAAAAATGTCAGTCATAAAAAGATAAATGTATGATAGCCCTTATCAGAAACAAGCTAATATGTAGAAACCAAAAACTATTCATGGTTACCGAGTATGGAAAAGGGGGAGTTTTGTTTAGGGGGCATTGGTTTTAGGTTAATAATGGTAGAACAATTTGGTAAAGGATAGCAAGAATAACTTCACAACTTGAAGAATATAATCAATGTCACTAAAGTATACATGTAGAAATTGAATTGGTACATGTTTTGTTGTGTATCTTTACCACAATAATAATAATAAAAAAAGTGTTCACATGTGTATATGAACTCATAGGAAAATAGAAAAAGAAGTGTGAAAACATCTATAATATACTAAAGTATTAAAAGTGGTTGGTAGCATGGTCAACTGGCATAAATAATTCACAAAGACAATGTTCTACCTCCTAATTTGGTGAACAGCAACTGGAATCGTAAAAGCTCATAAGTGGCCATCTAAGGTGAAACTAATGGTCTGGTCTCTTCCTGTGAGGAATAAAGAAAAGTGATGAAAATTGAAGGCACCTAAAAATAATTAGTCCAATGGACAAATGGACCACATGAACATCAGTCTCCAAGATCCTGACACCAGAAGAACTAGATGGTGCCCAG
>NW_006409262.1:22606-24169 GCF_000296735.1 Chrysochloris asiatica | reverse complement strand
TAATCATTCACACTTCATGAACCCCAACAGGACAGACAGTAGCCCCACTCTATGGATGAAGAGACACAAAATCAGCACGGTGCAATCTCTCATTGGTGGCCATCCAGGAAATACGCCTTGACTCTGGCTCTCCATCCAGAATGTCTTTTCCTAAGGACATCAGACAATTCACAAGCATTCTGTTCCATATCTTAAAGTGCAGTTTAAAAGAAAAAAGCGCTGTCAGCAGTCAATTCTGATTCATAGCAACTGTGAATCCCAGAATGTAATTCTTTTCGGGAGCAAACAACCTTATTTTTCTCCTGCATGGTTGTAAGGAAAAGAAAGAAAGAGTCTTGGCTTCAACAGCACGCAGGTTTATTGAGAGTAAACCTGGGAAGTGGTATGTCACCAAAGGAGACCAAGAGCCCAACATACTGGGGTATTTATATGCCCTGTGGTCTGGGTATAGTTCTGGCGAGTTTAGAATGGGCGGGGGTATGGAGATTTGGGCAGGGGTATGGAGATTTTCCTGAAACCTGGAATTTCAGGAGGGGGGAGGGTCTCCAGGTGTAACAAGGACCCAAGCTTCCCTGGATATAGGAAACTCAAGCCGGCCCATTCAGTGTCATTTGGGGTAGTTGCAATGCCATTCTGTTGATCAGGTGCAGCAAAGTCCTTCATTCCAGACTCTTGGTGTTAGCAGGATAGGGGCAGATGTATCTCTGATTGCTTCATGCTGATTTAATGGGCATAGATGGGGGTGAGTCTTCAACAGCTGAGTGGTTGCCACCTGATCTTTTGCAATGGTGATCTTTTTGCAATGGTGCAAGAAATCTTCGGAAAGAATTTATTATACAAGGCAGGAATACAGGGTCTTTCACCAGTGGTTGGGGACTAAAGATTGGACTGAACCTGACTTGGGAGGGCATCCCTGGCTGGGGCAGTCCATCTTACAGTGGCCCCATTGACAAGTCTTTGGGTATGGCTTGGTTGGTGGCCTCGGGCTAGGGCATGCTTTTGCCCAGTGTCCAGTCTGCCCACATTGAGAGCACGGTCCAGGGAGTATTGTGCTTTTTCCTGCTCTGGGCTGGGGTGAGTGTGAGGTGGCAGACACCAGGTCTAATATTGAATGTAGAGTTTTGTTTTGTTTTGTTTTGTTTTCTTTTGGGTTCCTCTGTTCCTCTTCTCGGTTCTTAAAAACACATTTAAGAATGCTTTTAGAAAATTTCACTATGGGGTTGAGGACCTTCAGCTAACTTTTGTAATTTCCTTCTAATATTGGGTGCAGACTGGTAAATAAACTGCATATAATGGAACGTTTGGCCTTCTCTTGATTCTGGGTTCATGTTGGTATACTTTATCATGACCTCTGAAAGGTGGGAAAGAAAAAGGCAGGTTTTTCATTTGGGGGCCTTGGGTGACCTCACATCATTTATCATAATTGACAGCCTTATGGGCATTTTCATCCATTACACTACAAAATAAGTAATCATGTAATCTCTTTGTTGGGTGCCTTCACTTCCATGTTGATAATTCCAATTAGGCTCTCTGCAGAGAGAGCGCATCTGCCACTTCACCACA
>NW_006409262.1:20277-22091 GCF_000296735.1 Chrysochloris asiatica | reverse complement strand
TTTATAGAAGTTGTCAATGTCTCTGAAAATTTGGAAGTCAAAAGTGCTGTTTTCTGGCCACTGACTAATTGCAACCAGGCTATAGTGCAAAAATCAATTAATTATTTTTCTGATTGATTTCCATTAGATATAATTTCTTTAGGTTATTCAGAAGATAGCCTAGAGGGGAGGGGGTGGTTTGCAAAGTCCCAGCTCCCGTTTTGGGTGGGTCATGGAGTCCCTGCTGAAGGCGGTGTCTGCCTTCCCACAGGTGAGAAGGGAGACTGCCAGAGGTCCGCCTGTCGGACCGGATGACCTGGGGAGGGTTATGGGCTTTCTTGTGACCTCTGCCAGGGGAGTCCAAGTGATCCTCCGAGGATCAGGGGATGAGGCAGAATCTCCTGGGATCCTCAGGAGAGAGTGCTGGGGGCTGACATATCTAGACTCAGGAATTTGTGACCGATTTTGGGTGAGGAAAGATCTGGCAGAATGGCCTCTGAGATCTGGAACCCTGTCAAAGAAAAGACAGACTACTGGAAGTGAGTGGTTGGGGAAAGGAACTGCAAAAGAGTTTTGAGAACCACCTGGGGTCCGGGATCCCTCATAGTCAGTTGTAGAGGGAGAAAGAGAAAGAGAGAAGAGAGGAGAAAAGCAGACTACTCATATGAGCAGTTGGAGAAAGAGATCCTAGGGTCAGGAGTTTTGAGAGTTCGTTGGGGTGTGCCCCAATCAGACCCTCACAATCCTCCTAGACTGAATCTACAATCTCTTGCAATCTGCTGGAGAGAAAGAGAGATGGAGAAAAATGAAAGAGAGCCTGGCTAAATAGCAAGGACAGGTTTGGGAGGGGGTGGAGTTTAGAATGGGCTAGTTGCGTGGGGGATGAGACCTTTGTGAGGCCTTGCCAGAGGGTGGAATTTAGATAGGGCTAACTGTGCGGAATGGGAAATGTAAAAGTAAGGAAAATACACATTTAAGAGTGTTATGGTGGTTGATAGAAAAGGCTTAGAAAAAGAGGAACTCGGAACACTTTCCGTTCCTTTGGAGGAATTTCTCTAGATCTCTGAGAATTCCATAATATAAGATTTTCAAAGCATAAAGAGATGTTTTGGTTTAATTTCAGATTGTAAATGATTTTTTCTTTTTTTTTCAAATTGACCAAGAGACACTTTTAATGTGCTTTCTTTTCTGTTTTGAGATATGGGTTCCCAAAATTAAAAGGAGAGGTAAGAAGCGGGTGGGTGGGGCACACAATGTTTCTCTACAGGGCATCCCAAGGAGAGAAACATCGAGGTCAGAGACAGGAGGGAGAGCCAAAAGAACAACCAGAGCATCCCCTGTATTATTCAAATGGTGGCCCCCTGAGACATACATAAGAAAGGCCTGCCGAGGCCTTATATCTGGGGTCCAGAGGAGGCATTCTCTAGGCACCTTAGAGAAAACCTCCCGAGGCCAACTTTCCTTCCCTGTGGGAACAACTGGGGAGGAATCAGCCGGTGGTGGATGGTTGGAGCCAGTCTGGAACGTGGTCCTGTGTTTTGCTGGATCCAAGAAGTTGTTGTTGTTGTCAGGTGCCATCGAGTCAGAACCGACTCATAGCGACCCCATGCACAGCAGAACAAAACAATGTCCGACCTGGGCCAACCTCACTACCGCTGCCACACTTGAGTCCATCAATGATGCCACCTGGCTGATCCATCTCATTGGGGGTCTTCCTCTTTTCCTCCGACCCTCCACCTTACCCAGCATGACATCCTTCTCCAATGATTGTTTCCTCTGGACAATATGTCCAAAGTAGGAGAGACGAAACTTAGCCATCCTGGCCTCCAAGGAGC
>NW_006409262.1:12724-18527 GCF_000296735.1 Chrysochloris asiatica | reverse complement strand
TTTGCATATCAATAATTGATGGTCTGTTCCAGAGTCTGCCCCTGGCCTTGTCTTCACTGATGATATGGAGCTTTTCCATCTTCTCCTTCCACAGATGTAGTCAATTTGATTTCTATGCGTTCCATCTGGCAATGTCTATGTTTATAGTTTTGCTGAATCCAAGAAGTTAAGAAGGAGAAAAGGGAGACAAATGCCCAGAAAGGCAACCAAAGTTGTGAAACGCTGCAAGTCCCTTTAGAGGCTACCGGCCAAGCCTCCTCAATTGAACTTGGTTTTGCTCACAACTCTGAGATGTCTCGGAATGAAAAGAGAAGAGGGTGTGGGGGAACAGGGTGAAACCACCGGGGAGCTTCTGCTTACTCTCCCAGGCCACAAGTCAGGCGCCAAAATGTAACGAAAAGAAAGAAAGAAAGAAAGAGTCTTGGCTTCAACTGCAGGCAGGTTTATTGAGAGCAAACCTGGGAGGGGGTACTCTTAAGTCACCAAAGGAGACCAAGAGCCATCTGTTCCCTTACAGACTGGGGTATTTATAGGACATGTGGTCTGGGTATAGTTCTGGCGAGTTTAGAATGGGCGGGTGTATTGAGATTTGGGCAGGGGAATGGAGATTTCCCTGAAACCTGGAATTTCAGGGGGGGAGGGTCTCCAGGTTTAACAAAGACCCAAGCTTCCCTGGATATCAGAAACTCAAGCCAGCCCATTCAGTGATATTTGGGGTAGTTGCAAAGCCATTCTTTTGTTCAGGTGCAAAGTCCTTCAATGGGTTTGAACTGCCAACCTTGTGGTTTAGCAGCTCGACACCTAACCTATAGCAGCATCATCAGGCTGTCTAAAGTGAAAAGGCAATGAGGCAACAGCCCTGGAACTAAACTGAAAAGACTAAGGACTATGGGAACAAGATATATATGTAAAAGAGCTGAGCTCATTTATAATAATATTTAAAGAATATTATTTAATAAATAATATTTAATCATTAATTTTATTTGTTAAATAATTTATTTATTTACATTAAAAATATTTAATAAATAATATTGGAGCATGTGAAATTTTATCTATTGTGTGGGTTTTAACCATAGATATTTATTATGCTAGCAATTATAACAGAAACAAATAAATATTTATCAATTCATTTGAAGTAACTATTGTAAACCCATTCAAAAGTGTTTTTTATGAAAATACCCATATTTTCAACATGAAAAATTTTCAGTAAGGAAGACTGGCATTGTTCTACATTTTTACCAATTCCTTTCATATCTGCTTTAATGGAAGACATCTGAATTCTTCTGTCTGCTTCTGTATTTTTGTCTATTGGAGTATCACACATCATGCAGCCTCTGGAAACAATCACTGTACACTCATTGAAGAATGAGAGTGGAATCATTTTGACCTCGTGAACCACTGGAAATCATGGTGCCCACTTTGAGAACCGTGACTTAAACAAACATATGTGGAAAAGTGGCAGGGGAGAAGAGGGAAAAAGAGGGGTGTGGCACTCAAGGACACACTCACCCATTATGATCTCACCTTTTGCCTTCCCTAAGCCCCTACCTAGAGTCCTGGTGTGGCTCTGTGGGTGAATGTGCTGGACTGCAAAGTTGGTTTGAACCATAAGGTCAGCAGTTCAAGCTCACCAGCTGCTCCTTGGAAACCCTATTTAGGGTCGCTATGGGTTGGAACCGACTCGATGACACTTAACAACAACAAAGCCCCTACCCAGAACTCCTGGTGTGGTGTTGTAGGATAAGCACTGGGCTTTGAACCTGGTAGTTTGCATCCACCTGCTGCTGTTTGGAAATCCTGTATTCATGAACACTTAACAACAAGAAGCCCTTACTCAAGGAGTCCTGGTGCTGCTAACTGAAAGGTCAGCTGCTCTACAGGAGAAAGATAAAGCTGTGTGCTTCTGTAAAGACTAACTGTCTCAAACGCCAAGGAGCTGTCCTTGTTGTTGTTATTATGTGCCGTGGAGTAGGTTCCTGAACAGGGTTTCCGAGGCTGTAAATCTTTACGGGAGCAGAAAGGCTCATCTTTCTCCTGCGGAACAGCTGGTAGTTTTGAACCACTGACCTTGCGGTTCGCAGCCCGATTCGTAACCACTACGCTACCAGAGCAGTCCTACTCTGTCCTAAAGGGTTGTTATGGTTGCAATCAACTCGATGCCAGTGATTTTTAAGCCTCACCTTGGATTACTAGGCACTTGGCTTCTTCTCCACGGACACCCTGACTATTCAAGTCTTCTTTCTTCTCAGCCCAGCTGCTCTTGCTTGAGAAATAAATTACACCTGGGCTAACTAGTTAACTGTCCTTTGCAATATGCTAACATTAAAAATAGAGGTTTTCATAAACTAGCACCTCAAAGGATGGCTCCAAGAGTGGGTTTTTCAGACAGCCTGAGATGGAGTGCCCTGCTCAGTAGAGCTCAGGAGAACAAACCCACAGTGAGACAATAGTGCTGATTTCTAATCTGGACTGATCCCTCATGGCCTTGTCACTGAGTCAGGTTCTCGAAAGTTTGAGCTGCATCTCCTCTTACCACTTCTCAGGACAGTCTGTTGTTGTTGTTGTTGTTGTTGTTAAGTGCCGTCAAGTCAATTCTGACCCACAGTGACCCTGTATAGGGTTTCCGAGGAGCAGCTGCTGAGCTTGAACCGCTGACTTTGCAGTTCAAACGGCTTTGCAGTCTGGCGCACTGACCCACAGCGCCACACCAGGAGCCCATCCTACAACCTACATACCCTCACCACTCAATGTCAGCCCCAACTCCTGAGGCAGTTTGGGTGCAGTCCATCCCTGTGCCAGGAAAAAAAAACAACAACTCTCATTTCAGCAGGCACAACCTGGCAGAGGCTGTCCTATACCCGCTTTTATGAACACCTGTTCTGAACACGCAGCTCAGAGGTACAGGACCATGCCAGACACTTTGGGGCCACATATTCATTCATCCAACTTGACATGTAAGGGAAAGTGTTCAAGGCCGAGGACACTTTCCCATGAGGTGGATGAACTGAGGGGCCCTACACCAGAGCATAGGACACTCTCCACAAACATAACCCCATTGTGCTTGCCCACAGAGACCCAGTCCCCAGAGAGCGGGACTCCACTCTGGGAGCCTCCCACACGTGCCCCTCAGGAGTTCTGCCTGAAAACCTGGACAGGGACTGGTGGAATGCGCCCAGCCAGTGGGGAGCGCAGGAAGGAGCGGCTGCTGGCGTGTGAAACCTTTGCCTGAAGAGCGGGCTGCTGCCCTGGAGCTTGTGTAGCTCGTTCTTGAGTCCAGGCAGCCATGATGACTACCCCAGCCCCAGGTTGGGTGCCGACGTTGACTGCATGGTACTGCTACTGGCTTTTCTGCATTGCCCACTGCGCTTGCCAGCAGGGCCCACTTCCCTTTGAGCCTCTTCCAACACCCCCACCCCACCCACTTGTGAGGATGTGAGCACACACCCTCCCACCTACCTGCCAGGCCAACTCCTCTCTCCTCACCTTCCGGCCCTCCGTCCCTTCTTCCCTCCCCTGGCACCCTGGCTTGACCCCACTTTCTCCCCACAGAGTGAAGAAGTGGCTAGCCTTTCTAAGGAATGGCAAACATAGCGACCCTGTATAGGATTTCCAAGGAGCTGTTGGTGTGCTTGAACCACCAACTTTGCAGTTCAAACAACTTTGCAATCTGACTCCTCGTTAGCCCACTGCTCCATGCCATGACTCCTCTGGGGAGTGGGGAATGAGTTACCATCTAATCGATAAATGTTAAATCCTTTCCTTTCTCTAATCCTTCTTTATTTTATCTTTTAAAACCACACAAGGAAGTGCTAGCTGTTCACTTCTGTAGACTGCTCTCCTGGGGCAGTGACTGTTTTGGGTGTAGTGAGACAGATGGGATGCTGCCTACTGTCACTAGGATAGTGGGTGCTGTCTGTATTCAATTCCTATTGCAACTGTAAGAAATTATCACAAATGTCATTTTTGTTAGGTGCCATCGAGTAGGTTCCAACTCATAGCTACCCTATGCACAACCACAAAAAAAGTGCTTTTTTTTTTTTTTTTAAGGTTTGATTGTGAATTATGTTATAGTTTACATGGGAGAACATTAGCTTTACATTCATCCTTTCATTGCCATGGTTACAATCCCCTCCATGCATCATCAACCAACCAAAGGGTAGACCCCTCAAGCCTGTCCCCTGGTCATCAGCACACAGCCCCTCTCCCTCTCTGGGTCTAAAGTCCCCAACCACTCGGTCTCTCCACATCATCATCTCTGCCTCCATCTCTGGCGTCACTGTTCTTCTGGGTAGGGTCCTGCACTCTGCTCTTCTTCCTTGATGATCCCAGAGACCTCTGCTCCTGTACTGTAAAGTCAACCACTCCCCTCCTTTTGCTACAAAACATCTACCTTTAAATTTCCAACCATCACAGTCAGTCCTGATAACAATTATTCACTATTGTACCACATGAGTGCTATCCCCATCTCCTTTCATCAGTCCTGCCCAGACAGACTGGATACCAATTAGTGGCTTTTTTAATAGTATGAATTTTTTCTCCTACAATTCGGAAGGTCAGAAGTCCAAATTGGGTCTTGCAAAGCTAAAATGAAGGTGTTGGCAAAGCTGGTTTCTCTCAGGTGACTCCAGGGTAGAATCCATTTCCTAGTCTTTTCCCAGTTTCTAGAGACCATCTACATTGCCTGGCTGCTGGCCTCTAACTCCAGCTTCTATTGTCCCATCTCCTGACTTTGATCTTCTTGTCTTCTTCTTATAAGGACCCTAGTGACTGCATTGGTCCTACCTGGATCATCATCCCACCTCAAAATCCTTAACTTAATCATATCAGTAAAATAACCTGTCCATTGATTCTGGGGATTAGGACAGGGACATCTTTGAGGAGCTTTGATTCTGTCTGCCACACCACCTGTGGTGCTGCAGGTAACACAAGCAAACATGACAGGAAGACCGGTGGTAGGAAAGTCCCCAGGCTGATTTGGTGACTTTACTCCAGGAACCCTGGTTCTTTCCATCTTCTTGCCCCACTAGTCTTTCTCAACATATTTTTACCTTCTCCTTTTTCTTTCTTTTTTAAATTTACCTTCTCTCCTCCTAGTCATAAAATGAATGCTGCTTCTCCAAGCTATGCTGCGCAGAGGGAAATGCTTTCTCAGTTTAAGTTAGGATAGGGCTGTCCTAACAAAGTACCCCAAGCGAATCCAGGCATGCTGCAATAATAAACAACACCCCACCCCAAATCTTAGTGTCTTATCACAACAACAGTTTCTCACTCATACTGCCTGGGGATTCACCTTCCTATCTCTTCACTCCAGAACCTGACTGACAGAGTGTTGTTGTTGTTAAGTGCTGTCGAGTTGGTTCTGACCCATAGCGACCCTGTACAGGGTTTCCGACAGAGTAGCCACCAATATATGGTAGTACAGCCTCTTCAAAAGTCCAGCAAGAAGGGATATGGGAAGTTTCCACTCACATTCCAGTGACCAAAGCAATTCACACCTAACTCTATGGGGAAGGGATCTGTCATCCTGGACATGCCCAGAAGGCTGATACCCAAAGTAATCTTGAATAGCATTAAACCAGAATAGAACTGCTCCCTAGGGTTTTTGAGGTTGTAAATCTTTACAGAAGCTGACTGCTTCATCTTTCCCCCTAGGAGGTTTGAATCACTAACCTTTCAGTTAGCAGCTCACTGTTTAAACTATATTGCTACCCGGGATCCTTTGTGAGTAAGAGTCCTCATGTGGTGCTATAGGATAAACACTAGACTACTAACCATAAGGTTGGCAGTTCAAATCCACCAACTG
>NW_006409262.1:8944-11734 GCF_000296735.1 Chrysochloris asiatica | reverse complement strand
AGAGACAAAACCACAGAAAAGATAGTCAAAAAGCTCCTGGAAGAAAATTTCCCTAACATCATGAAAGATGAGATGATAAGTATTCAAGGAGCTAAATGAACCCCAAACAAGATAGACCCCAAAAGAAAATTACCAAGGCATATCATAACCAAGCTTTCCAAAATCAAAGACAAGGAAAGAATCCTGAAAGCAGCTTGAGAAAAATAAAAGGTTACCTTAGAAAAGGAAAACCAATAAGATTAAGTTCTGACCCCTCAGCAGAACCATGCAGACAAGAAAGCAATGGGGAAACATATACAAAACTCTGAAAGAAAACAGTCTGCCAACCAAATATCTATACTCAGAAAAACTGTTCCTCAAATAAAATGATGAAACTAGAACATTTCAAGATAAATATAAATTAAAAGGGAGCCCTTTGGATGGAGAACTAAGACCAGCAGACAGCAACTGGAGATTGACATACATGCCAGCACCACCCAGAATTCAATCCAGATATAGAAGTTTACAGAGTAAAGCAGAACTACAAGACTGAAGATAGAAAATCAGAGAGATCAACTCTAATGAAGACAACTACAGAGAAAATAGAGCAAAGTATAGCTGCAGAATACCAATAGTGAGGAAGTCAAGTAGAATTCAATATAAAACAAGCTGTTTTAATTTGGGGGAAAATTAATAAATTACAGGGTAACCTCAAAGAAGCATAATATATCTTCACATCAGATCAAGAAAAGGAAAATCCATGATTTTGTAAACAATAAAACTATGAAGAAATTAACAAAAGGCACAAAAAAATGAACTCAGCACAAAGAAAAGTGTGGAATAAAGAAACCATCAGGATCACAAAAAAATCACACAGGAAAATGACTGCAATCAATTCATACCTATCAGTAATTTTACTGAATGGCAATGGAACAAATGCACCAATCAAGAGACAGAGAGTAGCAGAATGGACAAGAAAACAGGATCCTTCAATATGATGTCTTACACACAAAGGCAAACATAGATTAAATATTAAAGGATGGGGAAAAAAAAAACTTATCAAACCAATGGCATTAAAAAATGAGCAGAAGTCGCAATATTAATCTCTGGTAAAAATAGACTTTAAGGCATAAACCAGCATAAGAGACTAGGAAGGACATTATGTCATAATAAAGGGTCAATTGGACAAGAGGACATAGCCATGATAAATAACTCTCAATGAAAGAGATTCAAAATACATAAATCAAACTATGATCAAAATGAAGAAAGAAATAGATAACTCTACAAAAAGAATTGCTGTTGTTGTTGTTAAGTGCCGTTGAGTCAGTTCTGACCCATAGCAACGTTGTATAGGGTTTCTGAGGAGTGTCTGGTGACTTTGAACCACCAATCTTGCAGTCCAGACCAACTTTGCAGTCCCGCACATTAACCCACAGCTCCACATCAGGACTCCATAATAATAGTATGAGATTTTAATATACCATTGCCAAAAAAAGACAGAACAATCAGAGCACTCAGCCCAACAATAACACAATATACATTCGTTTCCAGTGTACATGGAACATTCTCCTGAATAGATGGTATGTTAAGCCACAAAGCAAATCTCAATAAATTTAAAAAACTTAATGAATTTAAATCAAAATACTACAAGCTGTCTTCTCAGATCACAATGCTATAAAATTAGAAATCAACACTAGGAAGATCAAAGAAACAAAATCAAATACATGGATACTGAATAACAGCCTGTTTAAAAGCTGACTGGTAGTAGAACAAATAAAAGAGATGGTCTTTTCAACAAATGGTGCTGGCAAAATTGGAATTTGAATTGCAAAACAATGAAACAAGAGCCAAATATCACACCAAATCTAAAAACAAATCCAACATGGATTAAAGGCCTAAATGTAAAACCTAAAACTATAAAGATCATCAATGAAAAAATAAGGACAGACTTAAGAGTTCTAATACATGGTATACATAAACTATCAAACATTGCAAAAATCACAGAAACAGTAGAAAACTAAATAGATAACTGGGCCTTCCTAAAAATTAAAACTGATGTGCATCAGAAGGTTTCACCAAAAGAGTAAAAATGGAGCTTACATTCTGGGGGAAAATTTTTTTTGCAACATGTCAGACAAGGAACTAATATCTAAAATTTGTAGAAAACTACGACAACCCTATAAGAAAAAGAAAACCAACCCAATTTGAAAATGGGAACAGGAATATTTGAAGATATTCAGACAGCCAACAAACATATGAAGAAATCTTCATGATCATTAGCAGTTAAAGAGATGCAAATCAAAGCAGCATTTGTCCTAGCTTAGATGGATAACTGACCAAAACTAGAACAGATGAAGATAAAGTGTAAATCGCTACAATTTGATGAACTGGATTCTTGCTTATGGATGAAGTTGTTCAAAATTCCATCCGGAATAGAAGGATTCTTCATATCAAGGAACAAGCTCATTTCCTTGGTGTACTGGGCTGGTTGTTGTGTTAAAGTGCCATTGAGTCAGTTCTGACCCATAGCAACCCTGTATAGGGTTTCTGAGGAGCAGCTAGTGAGCTTCAACCACTGACCTTGCAGTTCAAAGGCTTTGCAGTCTGGTGTATTAACCCACTGCACCATTAGACATTGGATGCCAAAATTGGGGGTGAGGTGGGTGGGTGGAGCTATAAAAACTTGAAGTGGCTGGCTCACAAGCTTTCATGAGTGTGCTTAATTTCAGAATGAGGGGAGCAAGGTAGAATCTCCACTGAATAGTTTTCCTCTTGTCCAGATGGTAAAAGGATTTTATGATTCAACTATGA
>NW_006409262.1:0-672 GCF_000296735.1 Chrysochloris asiatica | reverse complement strand
GTTGTATCATCTGCATATCACAGGTTGTTAATGAGTCTTCCTCTAGTCCTGATGTCCTATTTTTCTTCATAGAACATGACTTCTTGGATTAGATGCTCAGCATACAGTTTGAATAAGTTTGGTGAAAGACTACAACCTTGTCACACACATTTCTAAATTTTAAACCATTCATTGTTCCCATGTTCTGTTTGAACAACTGCCTCTTGGTCCATGTACAGATTCCTCATGAGTACAATTTATTGTTCAGGAATACTGATATTTCACAATGTTGTCCAGAGCTTGTCATGATCCACACAATCAAAAGCCTTTGTGTAGTCAATAAAGCACAGGTAAACATCTTTCTGGTATCCTCTGTTTTCAGCCTAGATACATCGGACATCAGTAATGATATCCCTCATTCCACGACCTCTTATGAATCCAGCTTGAACCTCTGGAAGTTTTCTGTCAATGTATGCTTGCAGCTGTTTTGTGTTACCTTTAGTAAAACTTTACTCCCATGGTATATCAAAGATACTGTCTGATGATTTCCGCATTCCATTGAGTCACCTCTCCTTGGAATGAGCACAAATACAGATCTCTTCCAATCAGTTGGCTTCCAAATTTTATGGCATAGATGAGTGTGTGCCTCCTGCACCACCTCACTTTCCTGAAAGATTTCAATTTTTATTCCAT
>NW_006409261.1:107954-112931 GCF_000296735.1 Chrysochloris asiatica | reverse complement strand
CCATATACAGAGAGATAGCTACATGGCAGGGTAGTGCAACATTTCCATATACAGAGTTCTAGCTACAAGGCAGATGAGTCCAACTTGTTTATATACAGAAAGCTTGCTTCATGGCAGAGTAATGCAACATTTCCACATACAGAGTTCTAGATACATGGCAGATGTTTCCAACATGTCCATATACTGAGAGCTAGCTACATGCAGATAAGTCCAATATATTCATATACAGAGAACTGCCTACTTGGCAGATCAGTCCAACATATCCATGACCAGAGAACTAGCTACATGGCAGAAAAATCCAATATGTTCATATACAGAGAGATACCTACTTGTCAGATCCGTCCAACATATCCATGTCCAGAGAGCTAACTACATGTCAGACGAGTCCAAAATGTCCATATACAGAGAGATAGCTACATGGCACGGTAGTGCATCATTTCCATATACAGAGTTCTAGCTACAAGGCAGATGAGTCCAACTTGTTTGTATACAGAAAGCTTGCTTCATGGCAAAGTAATGCAACATTTCCACATGCAGAGTTCTAGATACATGGCAGATGTTTCCAAAATGTCCATATACTGAGAGCTAGCTACATGTAGATAAGTCCACTATGTTCATATACAGAGAACTGCCTACTTGGCAGATCAGTCCAACATATCCATGACCAGAGAGCTAGCTACATGGCAGACGAGTCCAAAATGTCCATAGTGAGAGAGCTAGCTACATTGAAGGGTAGTGCACCATTTCCATATAGAGAGTTCTAGCTACATGGCAGATGTGTCAAAAGTGTCCATATAAAGAGAGTTAGCTACATGGCAGAGTTGTACATCATATCTATATACAGAATTCTAGCTAAAAGGCAGATGAGTCCAACATGTCTATATACAGAGAGCTAGCTACATGGCAGAGTAGTGCAACATTTCCATATACAGAGTTCTAGCTACAAGGGAGATGATTCCAACGTGTCCATATACTGAGAGCTATCTACGTGGAAGACAAGTCCAATATGATAATATACAGAGAGCTACCTACTTCACTGATTAGTCCAACATATCCATGTACAGATAGCTAGATACATGGCAGCTGTATACAGAGACCTACCTACATGGCAAGGTAAGGCAAAATTTATAATGTCCATATACAGAGACCTACCTACATGGCAAGGTAGGGCAATATTTCCATATACCATGTACTAGCTACAAGGCAGATTAGTCCAAATTGTTTTTATACAGAAAGCTAACTACATGGCAGGGTAGAGCAACATATCCATATACAGAGTTCTAGCTACATGGCATATGTGTCCAACGTGTCCATATATTGAGAGCTGGCTACATGGCAGATCAGTCTAAAGTATCCATCCAAGGAGAGCTAGCTACATGTCAGATAATTCGAAAATGCCCATATACAGAGAGCTAGCTACTTGGAAGAGTAGTGCATCATTTCCATATACAGAGTTCTAGCTACAAGGCCAATAAGTCCAACGTGTCTATAAACAGAATGATAGCTACATGGCAGGGTAGTGCAACATTTCTATATAAAGAGTTTTATCTACAAAGCAGATGAGTACATCTTGTCTATATACAGATTGATATCTGCATGCCTGAGGAGTGCAACATTCCCATATAGAGAGTTCTAGCTACATGGCAGATGTGTCAAACGTGTCAATATACTGAGAACTAGATACATGACAGAAAAATCCAATATGTTCATATACAGAGATCTACGTACTTGACAGATCAGTCCAATATATCCACGTACATATCAGATGACTCCAAAATGTTCATATACAGAGACTAGCTACATGGCAGCGTAGTGCAACATTTCCATATATAGAGTTGTAGCTACAAGGCATGTGAGTCCAACTTGTCTATATACAGAAAGCTTGCTTCATGGTAGAGTAATGCAACATTCCCACATACAGAGTTCTAGCTACATGGCAGATGTGTCCAACATGTCCATATATTAAGAGCTAGCTACATGGCAGACAATTCCAATATGTTCATGTACAGAGAACTGCCTACTTGGCAGATCAGTCCAACATATCCATGACCAGAGAGCTAGCTACATGGCAGACGAGTCCAAAATGTCCATAGAGAGAGAGCTAGCTACATTGCAGGGTAGTGCACCATTTCCATATAGAGAGTTCTAGCTACATGGCAGATGTGTCAAAAGTGTCCATATACAGAGAATTAGCTACATGGCAGGGTTGTACATCATACCTATATACAGAATTCTAGCTAAAAGGCAGATGAGTCCAATGTGTCTATATACAGAGAACTAGCTACAAGGCAGAGTAGTCCAACACGTCCAAATACAGAGTACTAGCTACATGTTAGATAAGTCCAACATGTCCATATATTGAGAGCAAGCTACATGGCAGATAAGCCCTATATGTTCATATACTGAGAACTAGCTACATGGCAGGGTAGTGCAATATTTCCATATACAGGGTTCTAGCTACCAGGCTGATGAGTTTACCTTGTCTATATACAGAGAGCTATCTACATGGCAGAGTAGGGCAAGATTTCCATATAGAGAGTTCTAGCTACATGGCAGATGTGTGAAACGTGTCCATATATAGAGAGTTAGCTACATGGCAGGGTTGTGCATCATATCCATATACAGAATTCTAGCTACACAGAAGATAAATCGAACGTGTCTATATACAGAGAGCTAGCTACATGGCAGAGTAATGCAACATTTCCATATACAGAGATCTAGCTACAAGGTAAATGAGTCCAACATGTCTATATACAGAGAGCTAGCTACATGACAGTGTAGTGCAATATTTCAATATACAGAGTTCTAGCTACAAGGCAGATGAGTCCATCTTGTCTATATAAAGGGAGCTAGCGACACGACAGGGTAGTGTAACATTTCTATATACAGATCTAGCTACATGGCAGATGTGTCAAACGTGTCCATATACTGAGAGCTAAATTCATGGCAGATCATTTCAACATATCCATGTACAGAGAGCTAGTTACATGGCAGACGAATCCAAAATGTCCACATACAGAGAACTAGCTACATGGCAGGGTAGTGCAACATTTTCATATACAGAGTTCTACCTACAAGGTAGATGAGTCAAATTTGTGTATATACAGAGAGCTAGCTACATGGCAGGGTAGTGCAACATTTCCATATACAGAATTCTAGTTGCATGCAGAGGTGTCCAACGTGTCCATATACGGAGTGCTAGCTACGTGGCAGATCAGTCCAAATTATCCATGCACAGAGATCTAGCAACATTTCAGACGAGTTCAAAATGTACATATACAGAGAGCTAGCTACATGGGAGAGTAGTGCATCATTTCCATATACAGAATTTTAGCTACATGGCAGTCGTGTCCAATGTGTCCATACACTGAGAGCTAGCTACAAGGCAGACAAGTCCAATATGTTCAAATACAGAGAGCTACCCACTTGGCAGATCAGTCCAACATATTATTTAGAAAGCTAGCTACATGGCAGATGTGTCCAACATGTCCATATACTGAGAGCTAGCTACATGACAGAGTAGATCAACATGTCCATATACAGGGTAATAACTACATGGCAGATGAGTCCAACTTGTATATACAGGGAGCTAGTGACATGGCATAGTACTGTATCATTTCCATATGCAGAGTTAAAGCCACATGGCAGATGAGTGCAATGTTCATATACTTAGAGGTAGCTACATGGCAGATTAGTGCAACGTGTCCATATACTGAGAGAAAGCTACATGGTACACAAGTCCAAAATGTCCATATTCAGAGAGCTAGCTACATGGCAGGGTAGTGCTACATTTCCATATACAGAGTTTTAGCTACAAGGCAGATGAGTCCAACATGTCCATATACAGAGAGCTAGCGACATATCAGGGTAGTGCAAAATTTCTATATACAGAGTTCTAGGTACATGGCAGATGTGTCCAACATGTTCATATACTGATAGCTAGCCACATGGCAGATCACTCCAAATTATCCACACAGAGAGAGCTAGCTATATGTCAGACTAGTCCCAAATGTCCATATACAGAGAGCTATCTACTTGGCAGAATAGTGCATCATTTCCATATACAGAATGCAAGCTACATCCAGATGAGTCGAAAGTGTTCATATACTGAGAGCTAGCTACATGGCAGCGTAATCCAACATGCCCATGTACAGAGTTTTAGCTACATGGCAGATGTGTCCATCGTGTCCATATACTGAGAGCTAGCTACACGGCAGACAAGTCCAATATGTACATTTACAGAGAGCAAACTACTTGGCAGATCAGACCAACATATCCATGTTTAGAGAGCTAGCTACACAGCAGACGAGTCGGGAATATCCATATACAGAGAGCTAGCCACATGGCAGAGTAGCACGTCATTTACATATACAGAGTTCTAGCTACATGGCAGATATTTCCAAAGTGTCCATAAACTGAGAGCTAGCTACATGACAGACAAGTCCAATATGTTCATGTACAGAAAGCTAGCTACATGACAGGGTAGTGCAACATTTCCATATACAGAATTATAGCTACAAGGCAGATGAGTCCAACTTGTGTAGATACAGAGAGCTAACAACATGAAAGGGTAGTGCAACATTTCGATATACAGAGTTCTAGCTACATGGCAGATGTGTTCAACGTGTCTATATACTGATAGATGAGTCCAACATGTTCATACAGAGAGATCTGGCTACCTGGCTGATGAGTCCAGCATTCTATATACTGATAGCAAGATACATGGCAGATCAGTCCAAAATATCCATAAACAGGTAGCTAGCTACATGTCACACGAGTCCAAAATGTCTATATACAGAAAGCTAGCTACATAGCAGAGTAGTGCATCATTTCCATATACAGAGTTCAAGCTACATGACAGATGAATCCAAAGAGTTCATATTCTGAGAGCTAGGTACATGATAGAGTAGTCCAACATGTTCATATACAGAGTTCTAGCTGCATGTCTGATGTGTCCAACGTGTCCATATACTGAGC
>NW_006409261.1:105501-107377 GCF_000296735.1 Chrysochloris asiatica | reverse complement strand
TTGGCAGATCAGTCCAACATATCCACATACAGAGAGCTAACTACATGGCAAATGAGTCCAAAATGTCCATATACAGAGACCTAGCTACATGGCAGAGTAGTGCAATATTTCCATATACAGAGTTCTAGCTACATGGCAGTTTTGTCCAAAATGTCCATATGCAGAGACCTAAATACATGGCAGAGTAGTCCAACATGTCCATATAGAAGGTACTAGCTAGATGTCAGATGAGGCCAATATGCCCATATACTGAGAGGTAGCTACATGGTAAACAACTCCAATATGTACATATACAGAGCGCTAGCTACATGGCAGGGTAGGGAGACATTTCCATATAGAGTTTTATCTACAAGGCAGATGAGTCCAACTTGTCTATATACTGAGAACTAGCTACATGGCTCTCAAGTCCAATATGTTCGTATACAGACAGCTACCTACTTTGCAAATCAGTCCAACATATCCATGTACAGAGAGCTACCTACATGGCAGACAAATCCAAAATGGCAATATTCAGAGAGCTAGCTACGTGGTAGAAGTGTGCAACATTTCCATGTACAGATTTATAGCTACAAGGCAGATGAGTTCAACTTGCCTATATACAGAGAACTAGCTACATGGCAGAATAGTAAAATGTTTACATATTCAGAGAGTTAGCTACATGGCAGGGTTGTGCAACATTTCCATATACACAGTTCTTGCTACAAGGCGATGAGTCCTTTATATGGTGAGCAAGCTACATTGCACAGTAGTGCAACATTTACATATAATGAGAGCTAGTTACATTTTAGGGTAGTGCAACATTTCCTTTTACAGAGTTCTAGCTACATGGCAGATGTGTCCAACGTGTCCATATACTGAGAGCTAGCTACATGGCAGAGCAGTCCAGCATGTCCAAATACAGGGTACTAGCTACAAGGCAGATGAGGCCAACATGTCTATGTACTAAGAGCTAGATACATGGCAGCCAAGTCCATTATGTTCATATATAGAGAGCTACCTAATTGGCAAATCATTCTAACATATCCATGTATAGAGAGGTAGCTACATGGCAGAGTAGTGCAATATTTCCATATTCAGTGTTCTAGCTTCAAGGCAGATGAGTCCAACTTGGCTATATACAGAAAGCTATCTACATGGCAGAGTAGTATAACATTTCCTTAAACAGAGTTTAGCTGCATGGCATATGGTTCCAACGTGACCATGTATTGAGAGCTAGCTACATGGTAGAGTAGTCCAACATGTCCATGTACAGGGTACTACCTACATGGCAGAGGTGTCCAACATGTCCATATACTGAGAGCTAGCTACATGGAAGACAAGTCCAATATGTTCATATACAGACAGATACCAACTTGGCAGATCAGTCAAACATATCCATGTACAGAGAGCTAGCTACATGGCAGACGATTCCAAAATATCCATATACAGAGAGCTAGCTACATCACAGGGTATTGCAACGTTTCCATATACAGAATTCTATTTATAAGGCGTCCAACTTGACTATATACAGAAACTAGCTATATGGAGGGATACTTCAACATTTCCATATACAGAGTTCTAGCTACAAGTCAGATGTGTCCAACTTGTCTATATACAGAAAGCTAGCTACATGGCTGAGTAGTGCAACATTTCCATATACAGATTTCTAGCTACATGGCACATATGTTCAACGTGTCAATATACTGAGAGCTACCTACATGGTAGATCAGTGCAAAATATCCATGTACTGAGAGCTAACTACATGGCAGATGAGTCCAAAATGTCCATATACAGAGAGATAGCTAAATGGCAGACAAGTTCAATATATTCATATACAGAGAGCTACCTACTTGGCAGATCAGTCCAACATATCCATGTACAGAGAGATAGCTACATG
>NW_006409261.1:101682-103633 GCF_000296735.1 Chrysochloris asiatica | reverse complement strand
CAGACAAGTCCAATATGTTCATGTACAGAGAGCTAGCTACATAGCAGGGTAGTGCAATATTGCCATATACAGAGTTCTTGCTGCAAGGCAGATGATTCCAACTTCTCTATATACAGAGAGCTAACTACATGGCAGGGTAGTGCAATATTTCCATATACAGAGTTCTTTCTGCAAGGCAGATGATTCCAATTTGTCTATATAAAGAGAGCTAACTACATGGCAGGTTGGTGCAACATTTCCATATACAGAGTTCTAGCTTCATGGCAGAGGTGTCCAACATGTACATATACTGAGAGTTATCTACATTTGAATATACCTAGTTCTAGCTACATGGCAGATTTGTCCAACGTGTATTTATACTGAGAGCTAGCTATATGGCAGACAAGTCCAATATGTTCATAAACAGAGAGATACATACTTTGCAGATCAGTGCAACATTTCCATGTCCAGAGAGCTAACTACATGACAGACGAGTCCAAAATGTCCATATACAGAGAGCTAGTTACATGTTAGGATACTGCAATATTTCTATATACAGAGTTCTAGCAACAAGGTAAACGAGTCAAAAATGTCTATATACAGAGAGCTAGCTACAAGGCAGGGTAGTGCAACATTTCCATATACAGAATTCTAACTACATGGCAGATGTGTCCAATGTGTTCATATACTTAAAGCTACCTACATCATAAACAAGGCCAATATGTTTATATACAGAGAGCTACCTATTTGGCAGATCCGTCCAACATATCCATGTACAGCAGCTAGCTACATGGCAGACGAGACCAAAATGTCCATATACAGAGAACTAGCTACATGGCAGGGTAGTGTAACATTTCAATATACAGAGTCTAGCTACATGGCAGATGTGTTCAAACTTGTCCATATGCTGTGAGCTAGCTACATGACAGATAAGTCCAATACGTTCATATACAGAGAGCTACCTACTTGGTAGATCAGTCCAACATATCCATGTACAGAGAGCAACCTACATGCAGATGAGTCCAACATGTCTATATACAGAGATCTAGCTACATGACACAGTAGTACAACATTTATATATACAGAGTTCTAGCTAATTGGCAGATGTGTCCAACATGTCCTTATCCTTAAAGCTAGCTACATGGCAGAGACGTCCTATATGTTCATATACAGAGAGATAGCTACATGGCAGGGTAGTGCAACATTTCCATATACAGAGTTCTAGCGACAATGCAGATGAGTCCAACTTGTCTATATACAGAGAGCTAACAACAGGCAGGGTAGTTCAAAATTTTCATATACAGAATTCTAGCTACATGGCAGAAGTGTCAAATGTGTCAATATTCTGAGAGCTAGCTACATGGCAGACAAGTCCAATATGTTCATATACAGAGAGCTAACTACTTGGCAGATCAGTTCATCATATTCATGTACAGAGAGTGACCTACATGGGAGACGAGTCCAAAACGTCCATATACAGAGATCTAGCTACATGGCAGGGTACTGCAACATTTCCATATACAGAGTTCTAGCTACCAGGCACATGAGTCAAACTTGTCTATATACAGAGCTATAACTATATGGCAGGGTACTGCAACATTTCAATATACAGAGTTCTAGCTACATGGCAGATGTGTGAAATATGTCAATATACTTAGAACTAGCTACATGGCAGACAAGTCCAATATGTTCATATACAGAGAGCTACCGACTTGGCAGACAAGTCCAACATATCAATGTACAGAGAGCTAGATATATGGCAGACGAGTCCAAAATCTCCATATACAGAAAGCTAGCTACATGGCAGGGTAGTGCAACTTTTCCATATAGAGTGTTCTAGCTATAAGGCAGATTAATCCAACTTGTCTATATACAGAGAGCTAGCTACATGGCAGAATATTGCAACATGTCCATATACAGAGTTCTAGCTACATGGCAGATGTGTGAAACGTGTCCATATTCTGAGAGCTAG
>NW_006409261.1:98009-99977 GCF_000296735.1 Chrysochloris asiatica | reverse complement strand
ACAGAGAGCTACCTACTTTGCAGATCAGTACAACATATCCATGTACAGAGAGCTAGCTACATGGCAGACGAGTCCAAAATGTCCATAAACAGAGAGATAGATGCATGGCAGGATAGTGCAATATTTAGATATACAGAGTTCTATCTACAAAGCAGATGAGTCCAAATTGTCTTTTTACAGAGAGCTAGCTACATGGCAGGGTAGTGCAACATCTCCATATACAGAGTTCTAGATACAAGGCAGATGAGTCCAACGTGTCTATATAGAGAGAGCTAGCTACATGGCAGAGTAGTGCATGATTTCCTGTACAGCTTTCAAGCTGCATGGCTGATGAATCCAACTTGTCTATATACTGAGAGGTAGCTACATGACAGACATGTCCAAAATATTCATATACTGAGAGCTACCCACATGGCAGATCAGTCCAAAACATCCATGCACAGAGAACTAGCTACATGTCAGACGAGTCCAAAATGTCCATATACAGAGAGCTAGCTATTTGGCAGGGTAGTGCAACAATTCTATATGCAGTGTTCTAGCTACAAGGCAGATGAGTCCAAATTATCTATATACAGAGAGCTAACTACATGGCAGGGTAGTGTAACATTTCCATATACAGAGTTCTAGCTACAAGGTAGATAAGTCCAACTTATCCATATGGTGAGAGCTAACAATATAGCATAGTAGTTCAATCTGTCCCTATATAGAATTCTAGGTACATGCCAGATGAGTCCATCATGTCCATATACTGAGAGCTAGCTACATGGCAGACAATTCCAATATGTTCATATACAGAGAACTACCTACTTGGCAGATTAGTCCAACATGTCCATGCACTGAGATATACCTACATGGCAGATGAGTCTAACTTGTCAATATATTGAGAATTAGCTCTATGGGAGATGAGTCCAATATGTTCATATACAGAGATCAACATACCTGGCAGATCAGTCCAACATATCCATGTACTGAGAGCTACCTATGTGGCAGATGAGTCCAACGTGTCCATATATAGAGAGCTAGCGACATGACAAAGTAGTCCAACATGTCCATATACACTGTACTATCTACATGGCAGAGGACTCCAACCTGCCCATATACAGATAGCTAGCTACAAGTCTGAGTAGTACAACATGTACATATAGAGGGTACTAGCTACATGGCAGATAAGTCCAAGTTGTCTATATTCATAGAGCTACCTACATGGCAGAGTAGAGCAACATTTCCATATACAGAGTTCTAGCTACAAGACAGATGAGTCCAACTTGTCCATATACTGAGAGCTAGCTATATTGCAGAGTATTCCAACATGTCCATATACAGGGTACTAGCTACATGGAAGATGAATCCAATATGTTCATAAACAGAGAGCCAGCTTCTTGGCAGACAACTCCAATATGTTCTTATACAAAGAGCTACCTACTTGGCAGATCAGTCCAACATATTATGTAGAGAGCTAGCTACATTCCAGACAAGTCCAAAATGACCATATACAGAGAGCTAGCTAAATGGCATGGTAGTGCAACATTTCCATATACAGAGTTCTAGCTACATGGCAGATGTGTCCAATGTGTACATATACTGAGAGCTAGCTACATGGCAGAGTAGTCCAACATGTCTATATATAGGGTACTAGCTACATGGCAGATGAGTCCAACTTGTCTATATACAGAGAGGTAGCTACATAGCAAAATAGTGCATCATCTCCATATACAGAGTTCAAGCTACATGCCAGATGAGTACAAAGTGTTCATATACTGAGAGGTAGCTACATGGCAGAGGAGTGCAACATGTCCATATACCAGATACTATCTCCATGGAAAATGATTGCAATATATCCATATACTGAGAGCTAGCTACATAGCAGACAAGTCCAATATGTTCATATACACATAGCTATCTACTAGGCAGATCAGTTCACCATATCCATATACAGAGCTCTAGCTACAAGGCAGATGAATCCAATTT
>NW_006409261.1:94288-95724 GCF_000296735.1 Chrysochloris asiatica | reverse complement strand
AGAGAGCTAGCTACATGGCAGAGAAGTCCAATATGATCATATACAGTGTTCTAGCTACATGACAGATGTATCCAACGTTTCTATATACAGAAAGCTTTATACAATGCAGAGTATTCCAACATATCAATGTACAGAGTTCTAGATATATTACAGATGTGTCCAACGTGTCCATATACTGAGAGCTAACTACATCACAGATCAGTCCAACATGGCCATATACAGGGTATTATGTACATGGCAGATGAGTACAAAAGTCCATGTAAAGAGAGCTAGCTACATGGCAGAGTAGTGCATCATTTCCATATACAGAGTTCAAGCTTCATGACAGATGAGTCCAATGTGCTCATATACAGAGTTCAAGCTTCATGACAGATGAGTCCAATGTGCTCATATACTGAGAGCTAGCTACATGGCAGAGTAGTCCAAGATATCTGTATACAGGGTACTAGCAACATGGCAGATGAGTCCAAAATGTCCATATACTGAGAGCTAGCTACATGGCAGACAAGTCCAATATGTTCATATACAGATAGCTATCTACTAGGCAGATCAGTTCACCATATCCATGTACAGAGAACTAGCTACATGGCATATGAGTCGAAAATGTCCATATACACAGAGCTAGCTATATGGCATATGTGTCCAACATGTCCATATACTGAGAGCTAGCTACATGGCAGACAAGTGAAATATGTTCATGTACAGTGAGCTAGCTACATGGCAGATGAATCCAATATGTTCTTATACAGAAAGCTACCTACTTGGCAGATCAGTCCAACATATCCATGTACAGAGAGCTAGCTACATGACAGACAAGTCCAATATGTTCATATAGAGAGAGCTACCTACATGACAGGGTAGTGTCACATTTCCATATACACAGTTCTTGCTACATGGCAGATGTGTCCAAAATCTTCATATACAGAGAGTTAGCTACATGGCAGAGTTTGCATCATTTCTATATACAGAGATCAAGCTACATGGCAGATCAGTGCAAAGTATTCATATACTGAGAACTAGCTACATGGCAGAGTAGTCTCACATGTATATATACAGAGTTGTAGCTACATGGCAAATGTTTCCAATGTGTTCATATACTGAGAGGTAGCTACATGGCAGACAACTCCAACATTTTCGAACACAGAGAGCTAGCTACAAGGCAGCATAGTGCAATATTTCCATATATAGAGTTCTAGCTACATGGCAGAAGTGTCCAACGTGTCCATATACCGAGAGCTAGCTACATGGCAGAGTAGTCCAACATATCCATATACAGAGTTCTAGCTACATGGCAGATGTGTCCACTGTGTCCTTATACTGTGCAACTTTTCCATATACAGAATTGTAGCTAGAAGGCAAATGAGTCCACCTTGTCTATATACAGAAAGCAAGCTACATGGCAGGGTAGTGCAACATTTCCATGTACAGAGTTCTAC
>NW_006409261.1:93090-93788 GCF_000296735.1 Chrysochloris asiatica | reverse complement strand
GTACTAACTACATGGTAGATGAGTCCAACATGTCAACATACAGAGAGCTATCTAATTATCAGACGAGTCCAAAATGTCCATATACAGAGAGCTGGCTACATGGCAGGGTATTACAACATTTCCATATACAGCGTTCTAGCTACATGGCCTATGTGTATAACATGTACATATACTGAGAGCTAGCTACATGGCAGAGTAGTTCAACATGTCCATATACAGGGTACTAGCTATATGGCAGATGAGGCCAACATGTCCATATACTGAGAGCTAGCTACATGACAGACAATTCACATATGTTCATATACAGAGAGAGAAAGACTTGGCAGATCAGACCAACATATCCATGTAGAGTGGGCTAGGTACATGGCCAAGAAGTCCAATATGTTCATATACAGTGTTCTAGCTACATGGCAGATGTGTCCAAATTTCTCTATACAGAGAGCTTTCTACATGGCAAAATATTGCAACATATCCATATACAGGGTTCTAGATACATGACAGATGTGTCCAACGTGAACATATACTGAGAGTTTCCAACATCGCAGATCATTCCAACATGTCCACATGCAAGGTACTAGCTACATGGCAGATGAGTACAAAATGTCCTTGTAAAGAGAGCTAGCTACATGGCAGAGTAGTGCATCATTTCCATATACAGAGTTCAAGCTTCATGGCAGATGAGTCCAAAGTGTTAATAT
>NW_006409261.1:92033-92592 GCF_000296735.1 Chrysochloris asiatica | reverse complement strand
AGCTACCTACATGACAGGGTAGTGTCACATTTCCACATACACAGTTCTTGCTACATGGCAGATGTGTTCAAAATGTTCATATACAGAGAGCCAGCTACATGACAGAGTTTGCATCATTTCTATATTCAGAGTTCAAGCTACATGACTGATCAGTGTTCATATACTGAGCTAGCTACATGGCAGAGTAGTCCAACATGTTCATATACAGAGTTCTAGCTACTTGGCAGATGTATCCAATGTGTTCATATACTGAGAGCTAGCTACATGGTATACAAGTCCAATATTGTCATATACAGAGAGCCAGCTACATGGCAGCGTAGTGCAATATTTCCATATATAGAGTTCTAGCTATATGGCAGATGTGTCCAACATGTCCATATACTGAGAGCTAGGTACATGCAGAGTAGTCCAACATATCCATATACAGATTTCTAGCTACATGGCAGATGTGTCCACAGTGTCCTTATACTGAGAGCTAGCTACCTGGCATACAGGTCCAATATGTTCATATACAGAGAGCTAGCTACACGACAGGGTAGTGCAACGTTTACATATACAG
>NW_006409261.1:90602-91875 GCF_000296735.1 Chrysochloris asiatica | reverse complement strand
TGTCCAACTAGTCCATATACTAAGAGCTAGCTACATGTCAAACGAGTCCAAAATGTCCATATAATGAAAGATAGATACATGGCAGAGCAGAGCACCATGTACATATACATGGTACTAGCCACAATGCAGAAGAGTCCAAATTGTTTATATACAGAGAGCTGGCTACATGGCAGAGTAGTGCATCATTTCCATATACAGAGTTCAAGCTACATGGCAGATGAGTCCAACTTGTTTATGTACAGAAAGCTAGATATATGGCAGAGAAGTGTAACATGTTCATATACATGGTAGTAGCTACATGGCAGATAAGTGCAACATGTCCATACTGAGAGCTAGCTAAATGGCAGAGTAGTGAAACATATCCATATATAGAGGTTTAGATACATGGCAGATGTGTCCAACATGTCCATATAATGAGAGCTACCTACATGGCAGATCAGTCCAACATGTCCATATACAGGGTATTAGCTACATGGAAGATGTGTACAAAATGTCCATGTACAGAGAGCTAGCTACATGGCAGAGTAGTGCATCATTTCCATATACAGAGCTCAAGCTACATGGAAAATGAGTCCAAAGTGTACTTAGATATAAATACATGGCAGAGTAGTCCAACATGTCCATAGAAAGGGTACTAGCTACATGGCAGATGAGTCCAACATGTCCATATACTGAGAGTCAGCTACATGGCAGACAAGTAAAATATGTTCATATATAGAGAGCTATCTA
The DNA here is from genome assembly GCF_000296735.1 of Chrysochloris asiatica. Lineage (NCBI taxonomy): Eukaryota > Metazoa > Chordata > Mammalia > Afrosoricida > Chrysochloridae > Chrysochloris > Chrysochloris asiatica. The sequence goes on along the minus strand of NW_006409261.1, from coordinate 91,146 downwards.
CTTGGCAGATCAGTCCAACATATCCATTTAGAAAGAAATAGCAACATGGCAGAGGAGTCCAATATTTTCATACACAGAGAGCTAGCTACATGGTAGGGTAGTCCAACATGTCCATAAACAGAGTTCTAGCTACATGGTAGACAAGACAAATATTTTCATACACAGAGAGCGAGGTACATGGCAGGGTAGTGCAACATTTCCATATAGAGATTTCTAGCTACATGGCAGATAAGTCCAACGAGCCCATATACTGAGAGCTAGCTACATAGCAGAGTAGTCCAACGTATCCATATTCAGAGTTCTAGCAACAAGGCAGATTTGTCCAACGTGTCCTTATACTGAGAGCTAGCTACATGGCAGACAGGTACAATATGTTCACATACAGAGAGCTAGCTACAAGGCAAAATAGTGCAACATTTACATAAACTGTGTTCTAGCTACATAGCAGATGTTTCCAACATGTCCATATACAGAGAGCTAGCTACATGGCAGGGTAGTGCAACATTTCCATATACAGAGTTGTAGTTACAAGGCAAATGAGTCC
>NW_006409261.1:89379-90198 GCF_000296735.1 Chrysochloris asiatica | reverse complement strand
GAGTCCAAAATGTCCATAAACAGAGCGCTAACTACATGGCAGATGTGTCCAACATGTCCATATACTGAGAGCTACCTACATGGCAGCGTAGTCCAACATGTCCATATACAAGGTACTAGCTACATAGCAGATGAGTCCAATATGTTCATATACAGAAAGCTACATACTTGGCAGAGCAGTCCAAAAAATCCATGTGCAGAGAGCTAGCTACATGAAATACAAGTCCAATATGTTCATATAAAGAGAGCTAACTACATGGCACGGTAGTGCCACATTTCCATATACAGAGTCATAGCTACATGGCAGATGTGTCCAAAATGTCAATGTACAGAGAGCTAGTTACATGGAAGAGTAGTGCATCATTTCGATATTCAGATTTCAAGCAACATGGCAGATCAGTCCAAAGTGCTCATATGCTGAGAGCTAGCTACATGGCAGAGTAGTCCAACACGTCCATATACGGGGTTCTAGCTATATGACAGATGTGTCCTACGTGTCCATATTCTGTCTAGGTACATGGCAGACAAGTCCAAAATGTTCATAGACAGGGAGCTAGCTACATAGCAGAGTAGTGTAACATTTTCAGATATAGAGTTCTAGCTACATGGCAGATTTTCCTAACGTGTCCATATACTGAGAGCTAGTTCCAATGCAGAGTAGTCGAACATATCTATGTACAGAATTCTAGCTAAATGGCAGATGTGTCCCACGTGTCATTATACTCAGAGCTTGCTACATGGCAGAGTATTCCAACATGTCCATATACAGAGTTCTAGCTACATGGCAGATGTGTTCAACGTGTCCATATACTGAGAGCTA
>NW_006409261.1:87645-89019 GCF_000296735.1 Chrysochloris asiatica | reverse complement strand
ATGTTCATATACAGAGAGTTAGCTACATGGCGGAGTAGTGCAACATTTCCATATACAGAGTCCTAGCAATATGGCAGATGTATCCAACATGTCCATATACTGAGAGCTGGCTACATGGCAGACAAGTCCAATATATTCTTATACAGAGAGCTACGTAATTGGCAGATCATTCCAACATATCCATGAACACAGAGCTAGCTACATGGAAGACGGGTCCCAAATGTCGATATACAGAGAGCTACCTACATGGCATGGTTGTGAATCATTTCTATATAGAGAATTCTAGCTACAAGGCAGATGAGTCCAACGTGTCTACATACAGAGAGCTAGCTACATGGCAGAGTAGTGCAACATTTCCATATACAGAGCTCTAGTTACAAGGCAGATGAGTCCAACTTGTTTATATACAAAGAGCTAGCTACATGGAAGAGTAGTGAAACATTTCCATATACAGAAATCTAGCTACATGGCATATGTGTCCAACATGTCCATATACTAAGAACTAGCTCCATGGAAGACAACTCCAATATGATAATATACAGAGAGTTACCTACTTCACTGATTAGTCCAACATATCCATGTACACAGAGCTAGCTACATGGCAGATGAGTCCAAAATGTCCATATACAGAGAGCTACCTACATGGCAAGGAAGGGGAACATTTCCATATAAAGAGTTATAGCTACAAGCCATATGAGTCCAACTTGTCTATATACAGAGAGCTAGCTACATGGCAGAGTAGTGAAACATATCCATATAGAGTTCTAGCTACATGGCAAATGTTTCCAATGTGTCCATATACTGAGAGCTAGCTATATGGCAGACAAGTACAATATGTTTATATACAGAGAGCTACCTACTTGGCAGATCAGTCCAACATATCCATGAACAGAGAGCTAGCTACATGGCAGACGAGTCCAAAATATCCATATACAGAGAGCTAGATAAATGGCAGGGTAGTGCAACATTTCCATATACAGAGTTGTAGCTACAAGGCAGATTAGTCCAACTTGTTTATCTAGAGTGAGCAAACTACATGGCAAGGTAGAGCAACATTTCCATATATAAGTTTCTAGCTACATGGCATATGTATCCAACGTGTCCATATACTGAGAGTTTGTTACATGGCAGATCAGTCTAAAAAGCATGCAAAGAGAGCTAGCTACATGTCAGACTAGTCCAAAATTTCCATATACAGAGAGCTGGCTACATGAAAGTGTAGTGCATCATTTCCATATACAGAGTTCTAGCTACAAAGCAAATGATTCCAACATGTCTATATACAGAGAGGTAGCTACATGGCAGTATTGTGCAACGTTTCAATATACAGAGTTCTAGCTACAAGGCAGATGTGTCCAATGTGTCCATATACTG
>NW_006409261.1:84824-85290 GCF_000296735.1 Chrysochloris asiatica | reverse complement strand
CAAGGCAGATGAGTCCAACGTGTCTACATACAGAGAGCTGGCTACATGGCAGAGTAGTGCAACATTTCCATATACAGAGCTCTAGCTACAAGGCAAATGAGTCCAACTTGTCTATATACAAAGACCAAGCTACATGGAAGAGTAGTGAAACATTTCCATATACAGAAATCTAGCTACATGGCAGATGTGTCCAACGTGTCCATATACTGAGAGCTAGCTCCATGAAAGACAAGTTCAATATGATAATATACAGAGAGTTACCTACTTCGCTGATTAATCCAACATATCCATGTACAGAGAGCTAGCTACATGGCAGACGAGTCCAAAATGTCCATATACAGAGAGCTACCTACATGACAAGGAAGGGGAACATTTCCATATAAAGAGTTCTAGCTACAAGCCATATGAGTCCAACTTGTCTATATACAGAGAGCTAGCTACATGGCAGAGTAGTGAAACATTTCCA
>NW_006409261.1:83699-84286 GCF_000296735.1 Chrysochloris asiatica | reverse complement strand
GGCTACATGTCAGATCAGTCTAAAAACCAAGCACAGAGAGCTAGCTACATGTTAGACGAGTCCAAAATGTCCATATACAGAGAGCTAGCTACATGGAAATGTAGTGCATCATTTCCATATACAGAGTTCTAGCTACAAGGCCAATGAGTCCAATGTGTCTATATACAGAGAGCTAGCTACACGACAGGGTAGTGCAACATTTCCATATACAGTGTTCTAGCTACACAACAGATGAATCCAACTTGTCTATATACAGAGAGCTAGCTACATGGCAGAGTAGTACAACATGTCCATATACAGGGTACTAGCTACATGACAGACGAATCCAACATGCCCATATACTGAGAGATAGGTACATGGTAGATGAGTCTAGTATGTTCATATACAGAGATCTACCTACTAGGCAGATCAGTCCAACATATCCATGTACAGAGAGCTAGCTTCATGACAAATGAGTCCAAAATGTCCATATAGAGAGAGCTAGCTACATGGCAGGGTCATGCAACATTTCCATAGAAAGAGTTGTAGCTACAAGGCAGATGAGTCCAACATGTCTATATATAGAAAGCTTGCTACATGGCAGAGTA
>NW_006409261.1:80144-81434 GCF_000296735.1 Chrysochloris asiatica | reverse complement strand
TATACAGAGAGGTAGCTACATGGCAGGGTAGTGCAACATTTCCATATACAGAGTTCTAGCTACATGGCAGATGTGTCCAACGTGTCCATATTCTGAGAGCTAGCTACATGACAGAGTAGTCCAATGTGTCCATATTCAGGGTACTGGCTACATGGGAGATGTGTCCAACATGTCCATACTCTCAGAGCTTGTTACATGGCAGACAAGTCCAATATGTTCATATACTGAGAGCTAACTACTTTAAAGATAGTCCAACATATTCATGCACAGATAGCTAGCTACACGTTAGACAAATCCAAAATGTCCATATACAGCGAGCTAGCTACATGGCAAGATACTGCAATATTTCCATATACAGAGGTCTAGCTACATGGCAGATGTGTCCAACGTGTCCATATACCGAGAGCTACCTACATAGGAGCGCAGTCCAAAATATTCATGCACAGACAGCCAACTACATGTCAGACAAGTCCAAAATATCCATATTCAGAGAGCTACCTACATGGCAGGGTAGTGCAATATTTCCATATACAGCATTCTAGCAACAATGTACATGTGTCTAACTTGTATATATACAGAGAGCTAGCTACATGCAGGGTTGTGCAACATTTCCATATACAGAGTTTTAGCTGCAAGACAGATTATTTCAACTTTTCTATATACAGAGAGCAAGCTACATGGCAGACTAGTGCAACATGTCCATATACAGGGTACTAGCTACATGAAAGATGAGTCCAACATGGCCATATTCTGAGAGCTAGCTACATGACAGAAAGGTCTAACATGTTCATATAAAGAGAGGTATCTACTTGGCAGATCAGTCTAACATATCCATGTACTGAGAGCTACGTATATGGCAGATGAGTCCAACATATCGATATACTGAGAGTTAGCTACAAGGAAGGTGAGTCCAATATGTTCATATAGAGAGAGCTACCTACTTGGCAGATCAGTCCAACATATCCTTGTACTGAGACTTCGCCACATGGCAGATGAGTCCAACATGTCCATGTACAGAGATCTAGCTGCATGGCAGAGTAGTATATCATGTACATATACAGCTTACTAACTACATGGCAGTTGATCCAACATGTGCATATACTGAGAGCTAACTACATGGCAGTCAAGTCCAATATGTTTATGCACAAAAAGCCAGCTACATGGCAGGGTAGTGCAACATTTCCATATACAGAGTTCTAGCTGCAAGGCAGATGAGTCCAACTTGTCTATATACAGAGAGCTAGCTACATATCAAAGTACTGCAACATTTCCATATACAGAGTTCTAGCT
>NW_006409261.1:78374-79474 GCF_000296735.1 Chrysochloris asiatica | reverse complement strand
GTCTGCCATGGAGCTAGCTCTCTGTACAAGGATATGTTGGAATGATCTGCCAAGTAGGTAATTCTCTGTATATGAACATACTGGACTTGTCTGCCATGTAGATAGCTCTCAGTATATGAAAACTTTGGACTCATTTGACATGTAGCTTGAACTCTGCATATGGAAATGATGTAGTACTCTGCCAAGTTGCTAGCTCTCTGTATATGGACATTTTGCACTCATCTGCCACGTAGCTAGTACCCTGTATATGGACATATTGGACTACTCTGACATGTATCTATCTCTAACTATATGGACACATTGGACACATCTGCTATGTAGCTAGAACTCTGTACATGGACGATTTAGACTCTTCTGACATGTAGGTAGCTCTCTGTGCATGGATATTTTGGACTCATCTGCCAAGTAGGTAGCTCTCAGTATATGGACACGTTAGACACATCTTCCATGTAGCTAGAACTCTGTACATGGAAATGTTACACTACTCTGCCATATAGCTAGCTCTCTTTATATGGACATTTTGGACTCATCTGCCATGTAGCTAGTACTCTGTGTTTGAACATGTTGGTGTACTCTGCCATGTTACAAGCTCTCAGTATATGGACACGTTGGGCACATCTGCCATGTAGCTAACTCTGTATATGGAAATGTTGCGCTACTCTGCCATGTAGCTAACTTTATGTATATAAACAAGTTGGACTCATATTCCATGTAGCTAGTACCCTGGATATTGACATGTTAGACTACGCTGCCATGTAGCTAACTCTCAGGATATGAACATGTTGGACACATCTGCAGTGTAGCTAGAACTCTGTATATGGACAATTTGGTTTCGTCAGACATGTAGCTAGGTTTCTGTGCATGGATATTTTGGACTGATCTTCCATGAAGGTAGCTCCATGTAGATGAACATATTGGACTTGTCTGCCATGTAGCTAGCTCTCAGCATATTGACATGTTGGACACATCTGCCATACAACTAGAACTGTGTATATGGAATGTTGCACTACCCAGCCATGTAGCAAGCTCTCTATATATGGACGTTTTGGATTCATCTGCATATAGCTAGCTCTGTGTAGAGGGATATGTTGGACTGATCT
>NW_006409261.1:76836-77995 GCF_000296735.1 Chrysochloris asiatica | reverse complement strand
CTCTCTGTATATAGACAAATTGGACACATCTACCATGTACCTAGAACTCTGTACAAGGATATGTTGGACTGATCTGCCACATAGGTAGCTTTCTGTATATGTACATATTGAGCTTGTCTGCCATGTAGGTAGCTCTCTGTACATGGATATTTTGGACTGGTCTGCCATGTAGGTAGCTCTCAGTTCATGGACACCTTGGACACATCTGCCATGTAGCTAGAATTCTGTATATGGAAATGTTGCACTATGACATGTAGCTAGCTCTGTGTATATAGACAAGTTGGACTCATCTGCCTTGTACCTACAACCCTGTTTATGGAAATGTTGCACTAACTTGTCATGTAGCTAGGTCTATGTATATGGACATTTTGGATTCGTCTTCCATGTAGCTAGCTCTCTCTACAGGAATATGTTGGACTGAACTGCCAAGGTGGTAGCTGTCTTGTATATGAACATATTGGACTTGTTTGTGATATAGCTAGCTCTTAGTATATGGACATGTTTAACTCCCCTGCCATGTAGCTTGAAACCTGTATATGGACATGTTGGACTACTCTGCCATGTAGCTAGCTCTCAGTACATGGACATGTTGGACACATCTGCCAAGTAGCTAGAACTCTGTATATAGAAATGTTGCACTACCCTGCTATGGAGCTAACTCTCTGTACATTGATATTTTTGACTTGTCTGAAATAATGCTAGCTCTCTGTACATGGATATGTTGGACTGATCTGACAAGTAGGTAGCTCTCTGTATATGAACATATTGGTCTTGTATGCCATGTAGCTAGCTCTCAGTATATGGATATTTTGGACTCATCTGCCATGTAGCTAGTATCCTGTATATGGATATGTTTGACTACTCTGCCATGTAGCTAGCTCTCATTATATGGACGCATTGGAAACATCTGCCATGTGGCTAGCTCTCTGTATATGGACCTTTTTGTACTTGTCTGCCAAGTAGCTACCTTTCTGTACAAGGATATGTTGGAATGATCTGCCAAGTAGGTAGCTCTCTGTATATGAACATATTGGACTTGTCTGCCATGTAGATAACTCTCAGTATATGAACACTTTGGACTCCTCTGCCATGTAGCTAGAACTCTGTATATGGAAATGATGTACTACTCTTCCATGTTGCTAGCTCTCTGTATATGGAT
>NW_006409261.1:73101-73866 GCF_000296735.1 Chrysochloris asiatica | reverse complement strand
ATCTGCCTTGTAGCTAGAACTCTGTATATGGAAATGTTACAATCCCCTGCCACATAGCTAGCTCTCTGTACATGGATATGTTGGAATGATCTGCCAAGTAGGTAGCTCTCTGTATATGAGCATATTGGACTTGTCTGCCATGTAGCTATCTCTCAGTATATGAACACGTTGGATTCACCTTCCATGTGGCTTAAACTCTGTATTTGGAAATAATGTATTGCTCTGCCATGTTTCTTGTTGTTGTTGTTGTTGTTAAGTGCCATCAAGTCGGATACGACCCATAGCGACCCTGTAGAACTCTGTATATGGACAATTTGGACTTGTCTGACATATAGGTAGCTCTCTGTGCATGGATAATTTGGACTGATCTGCTATGTAGGTAGCTCTCAGAATATGGACACATTGGACACATCTTCCATGTAGCTAGAACTCTGTATATGGAAATGTTTCAATACTCTCCCATGTAGCTAATTCTCTGTACATGGATATTTTAGACTGATCTGCCAAGTAGGTAGGTCTCTGTATATGAACATATTGGACTTGTCTGACATATAACTAGTACTCTGTATATGGACATGTTGGACTCATCTGCCATGTAGCTAGTACCCTGTATATGCACATGGTGCACTTCTCAGCCATATAACTAGTACTCTGTATGTGGAAATGTTGGACACATCTTCCAAGTAGCGAGAACTCTGTACATGGAAATGATGCACTACTCTGCCATGTAGGTAGCTCTCTATGTAGGGACATTTTGGACTCTTC
>NW_006409261.1:70091-71231 GCF_000296735.1 Chrysochloris asiatica | reverse complement strand
TAGATGAACAGATTGGACTTGTCTGCCATGTAGGTAGCTCTCAGCATATGGACACATTGGACACATCTGCCATGTAGTTAGAACTCTGTATATGGATAATTTGGACTCGTCTGACATGTAGCTAACTCTCTGTGCATGGATATTTTGGATTTATCTGCCATGTAGGTAGCTCTTTGTAGATGAACATATTGGACTTGTCTGCCATGTAGCTAGCTCTCAGTATATGGACATGTTGGACTACTCTGCCATATAGCTAGCTCTCAGTATATGGACACGTTGGACTCATTAGCTAGGTAGCTAGTATTCTTTATATGGACATGATGGACTACTCTGCCATGTAGCTTAAACTCTGTATATGGAAATCATGTACTTCTCTGCCATGTTACTAGATCTTTGTATATGGACATTTTGGACTCATCTTCATGTAGCTAGCTCTCTGTGCATGGATATTTTGGACTTATGTGCCTTGCAGCTAGCTCTCACTATGTGGACTCATTGGACACATCTGCTATATAGCTAGAAATCTGTATATGGAAATGTTTCAGTACTCTCCCATGTAGCTAGTTCTCTGTACATGGATATGTTAGACTGATCTACCAAGTAGGTAGCTCTCTGTATATAAATTTATTGGACTTGTCTGCCATGTAGAAAGCTCTCAGTATATGGACACGTTGGACACATCTGCCATGTAGCTAGAACTCTGTATATGGAAATGCTGCACTACTCTGCCATGTAGCTAGCTCTCGGAATATTGAAAAGTAGGACTCATCTGCCTTGTAGCTTTAATTCGGTGTATGGAAATGTTGAACTACCCTGACATTAAGCTAGCTCTCTTTATATGGACATTTTGGACTCGTATATAGATATGTTGGACGATCCGGCAATTAGGTAGCTCTCTGTTGAACTCATCTGCCATGTAGCTAGTACCCTGTATATGGACATGTTGTACTACTCTGCCATGTAGCTAGATCTAAGTATATGGACACATTGGACCCATCTGCTATGTAACTAGAACTCTGTATATAGACAAGTTGGACACATCTACCATGTAGCTAGAACTCTGTACATGGATATGTTGGACTGATCTGCCAAGTAGGTAGCTTTCTGTATATGTACATATTGGACTTGTCTGCCATGTAG
>NW_006409261.1:45442-45931 GCF_000296735.1 Chrysochloris asiatica | reverse complement strand
GTCCAGTCAGGTGATGTTCAATGACAAGATCAATATTTTCTTGCCGGTCCCAATTGTAAGTAACATTGTCCATCAGCTCGTTGACAGTAGCTGCAGTCTGAATTTCTTGAGTAAGTGCAACTGTGGTGGCGGTTAAAGAAACAAGCAAGGTGATAAAAGACATTACACCTACTACTGTATGTCTAAGTCCTTGCTCTGATTTAGAAAGCGACGTGGTAAATTCATTGATGAGATGCAGGCCAGTGTCATCAAACTACTCTTGGGAGATGTTTACTGGCAGCAACACCTAGGTTGGTCTTTTAAGGATTGCAAAAGTCATGTTAGGCGTTAGGGCAGCAATCCATGAAGTGAGGTTGCACCCAGTGCAATTTAGATGAAACGTCTCAAACAGCTATTACACTACTCTGTACTATCAATCTATTAATCATTTTTTTCAAAGTAGTGGTCTAAATTAAACATATTAATCATTTCAATATAGAACATCAGGAA
>NW_006409261.1:37055-44651 GCF_000296735.1 Chrysochloris asiatica | reverse complement strand
GTGTAATCTACTCTCCTTCTAACTCTACTAGTTTAATTCATGATTGGTCTGTTTCACCTGTTCTCTACATAGAGACACACATAGAAAATATTAAAACTAGGATGACTACTGCATATCATCATAATTACAAGTAGATATGTGTAACACCTCTGTCCTACAATGGCACTGAAATTACCTGGCCTCAAAGACAGGCTCATTTTAAAGGCATTTAGAACAACTCAGACATTTCATTCAATATGCAAGCTTTGCATTCACAAATCAGATCTATTAGTCAGACACACTTACAACCCACTTCCTTAGAACAAGTGGCTGTATCTTCAGTCAATTCTATTAGGAACACAGTCTCAACTAGGTCCTTTTGAACATTAATCATTAATGCATCTGGTGCCCCACGCTGGAAACCAGATATCGGGATCTGAGACTGGATCAGACCACTGCGTGGGTTGCTCGAAGGAGAGAACTAGGATTAATTAATCAGATAAGGATCAACAAGCTGATGGCCAGTGACATAGTTTATTGTAGCAATGTGGTTTATATAGGACTTTTAGCATTAGGTCATAGTTATTCTGCCTAGTTACAATGTTTTCTATAGTAACAACGATATGATTACCAACCAGGATACCAACCCAGGATATGATCACATAAGCATAAACATTGTTATAGCAACACAGAATCACGCAATTTTAGCACAATTTAAGTTCCCTTTTCTCAGGATTGCCCTAGTTACAAATAACAATAAGTCTCCATCATGGACATCACCTTAACCAGGTGAAACTTGTCTTCAGGCCAATCATAAGAGCATGAGGGCCATCTCAACCTTCAACATTAGATGGCACTAGTGCTGGCTCACAACAACTCAGTGTATTGACATGTTGGACTAATCTGACATGTAGCTCGTACCCTGTATATGGATATGTTGAACTACTCTCATGAAGCTAGCTCTCAGTATGTGGAAACGTTGGACACATCTGCCATGTAGCTAGAAATCTGTATATGGAAATGTTGCACTATTCTGCCATGTAGCTAGCTCTCTGTATATGAACATACTGGACTTGTTTGCCATGTAGCTAGACTCAGTATATTGACATGTTGTTCTAATCTGCCATGTAGCTAGTACCCTGTATATGGATATGTTGAACTACTCTCATGAAGCTAGCTCTCAGTATATGGACATGTTTGACACATCTGCCATGTAGCTACAACTTTGTATATGGACATTGTGGACTCGTCTGACGTGTAGTTAGCTCTCTGTGCATGGATATTTTGGACTGATCTTCCATGTACGTAGCTCTAAGTACATGGACACGTTCGACACATCTGACATGTCCTAGAATTCTGTATTTGGAAATATTGCACTACTCTGCCATGTAGCTAGCTCTGTGAATATGAACATATTGGACTGGTCTGCCATGTAGCTAGTCTCAGTATATTGACATGTTGGATTCATCTGCCATGTAGCTAGTACCCTGTATAAAGACATGTCGGACTGCTGTGCCACATAGCTAGTTCCCAGTATTTGGACACATTGGACACATCTGTCATGTAGGTAGCTCTCAGTTCCTGGATATGTTGGGCAGATCTGCTAGGTAGTTAACTCTCTTTATATGAACATATTGGACTTGTCTGCCATGTACCTAACTCTCAGTATATGGACATGTTGGACTCATCTGCCATATAGCTATTACCCTGTATATGAATATGTTGAACTACTCTGCCATGTACCTAGCTCTCAGTATATGAACACTTTGGAATCATCTGCCATGGAGTTTATACTCGTTATATGGAAATGATTCACTACTCTGCCATGTAGCTAGCTCTCTGTATATGGACATTTTGTAGTCATCTGCTATGTAGCTAGTACCCTGTATATGGACATGTTGAACTGATCTGTCATGTAGGTAGCTCTCAGTATATTGACACGTTGGACACATCTGTCGTGTATCTAGAACTCTGAATATAGAAATGCTGCACTATTCTGCCATGTAGTAAGCTCTCTGTATATAGACAAATTGTACTCATCTGCCATGTAGCTAGTACCCTGTATATGGACCTGTTGGACTACTCTGCCATGTGGCTAGCTCTCAGTATGTGTACACTTTGGACACATCTGCCATGGAGCTAGAACAATGTATATAGACATTTTTGACTCTGTCTGACATGTAGTTATCTCTGAGTGCATGGAAATTTTGAACTTATCTTCCATGTAGGTACCTCTTAGTATATGGACACGTTGGACATATCTGACATATAGCTAGAACTCTTTATATGGAACTATTGCACTACTCTGCCATGTAGCTAGCTCTCTGCATATGAACATATTGGACATGTCTGCCATTTAGCTAGTCTCAGTATATTGACATGTTGTACTCATCTGCCATGTAGTTAGTACCCTGTATATGAACATGTTGGAGTACTCTGCCATATAACTAGCCCTCAGTATATGAACACTTTGGACTCATCTGCCATGGAGCTTGAATTCTATATATGGAAATCATGCACTACTCTTGACATGTAGCTAGCTCTCTGTATATGGACATTTTGTAGTCATCTGCCATGTAGCTAGTACCCTGTATATAGACATGTTGGACTGATCTGCCATGTAGGTAGCTCTTAGTATTTGGACACGTTGGACATATCTTCCATGTGTCTAGAACTCTATATTTGGAAATGTTGCACTACTCTGCCATGTAGCAAGTTCTCTGTATATAGACAAGTTGGACTCCTCTGCCATGTAGCTAGTATCCTGTACTTGGACATGCTGGACTCCTCTGCCATGTAGCTTGATCTCAGTATTTGGACACATTGGACACTTCAGCTATGTAGCTAGAACTCTGTATATGGAAATGTTGCACTACTCTCCCATGTAGCTAACTCTCTGTATATGAACATATTGGACTTATTTGCCATGTAGCTAGTCTCAGTATATTGACATGTTGGACTAATATGCCATGTAGCTAGTACCCTGTATATGGATATGTTGGCCTACTCTGTCCTGAAGCTAGCTCTCAGTATATAGACACGTTGGACACATCTGCCATGTAACTACAACTTTGTATATGGACATTTTGGACTCATCTGACGTGTAGTTAGCTCTCTGTGCATGGATATTTTGGACTGATCTTCCATGTACGTAGATCTCAGTATATGGACACATTGGACATATCTGACATGCCCTAGATCTCTGTATATGGAAATATTACACTACTCTTCCATGTAGCTAGCTCTGTGTATATGAACATATTGGACTGGTCTGCCATGTCGCTAGTCTCAGTATATTGACATGTTGGATTCATCAGCAATGTAGCTAGTACCCTGTATATGGACATGTTGGACAAATCTGCCATGTAGCTAGCTCTCAGTTCATGGACACGTTGGACTCATCTGTCATGTAGGTAGCTCTCAGTACTTGGATATGTTGGACAGATCTGTTAAGTAGGTAGATCTCTGTACATGAACATATTGGACTTGTCTGCCATTACCTAACTCTCAGTATATGGACATGTTGGACTTGTCTGCCAGGTAGCTATTACCTTGTATATGAATATGTTGGACTACTCTGCCATGTAGCTAGCTCTCAGTATATGAACATTTGGACTCATCTGTCATTTAGGTTGAACACTGTATATGGAAATCATGCACGACTCTGCCATGTAGCTAGCAGTCTGTATATGGACATTTGGGACACATCAGCCTTGTGGCTAGAACTTTGTATATGGAATTGTTGCACGACCCTGCCTTGTAGGTAGCTCTCTGTATATGAACATATTGAACTTGTCTGCCTTGTAGCTAGCTCTCTATACATGGATATGTTGGACTGATCTGTCAAGTAGTTACCTCTCTGTATAAGAACATATTGCATTTGTCTGCCATGTAGCTAGTACCCAGTATATGGACATGTTGGACTACTCTGCAATGTACCTTCCTCTCAGTATATGGACACTTTGGACACATCTGCCATGTAGCTAGATCTCTGTATATGGACAGTTTGGACTCCTCTGCCATGTAGCTAGTTCTCTGTACATGGATATGTTGGACTGATATGCCAAGTAGATAGCTCTCTGTATATGAACATATGGGGCATGTCTGCCATGTAGCTAGCTAGCTCTCACTATATGGATATGTTGGACTCATCTTCCATGTAGCTAGTACCCTGTATATGGACATGTTGGACTACTCTGCCATGTAGCTAGCTCTCAGTATATAAACACTTTGGACTCATCTGCCATGGAGCTATAACTCTTTATATGGAAATGATGCACTACTCTGCCATGTAGCTAGCTCTCTGTACATCGACATTTTGTTTTCATCAGCCATGCAGCTAGTGCCCTGTATATGGACATGTTGAACGGATGTGTCATGTAGGCAGCTCTCAGTATATTGACACGATGGACACATCTGTCATGTATCTAGAACTCTGTATATGGAAATGCTGCACTACTCTGCCATGTAAAAAGCAGTCTGTATATAGACAAGTTGGACTCATCTGCCATGAAGCTAGTACCCTGTATATGGATATGTTGGACTACTCTGCCATGTAGCTAGCTCTCAGTATGTGGACACTTTGGACCCATCTGCCATGTAACTTGAACACTGTATATAGACATTTTGGACTCGTCTCACATGTAGTTATCTCTGTGTGCATGGAAATTTTGAACTTATCTGCCATGTAGGTACCTCTTTGTATATGGACATGTTGGACACATCTGCCATTTAGCTAGAACTCTTTATATGGAAATGTTTCACTACTCTGCCATGTAGCTAGATCTCTGTATATGAACGTTTTGGACTCATCTGCCATTTAGCTAGTCTCAGTATATTGACATGTTGGAGTCATCTGCCATGTAGGTAGCTCTCAGTACATGGATATGTTGGGCTGATCTGATAAGTAGATAGCTATATGTATATGAAAATATTGGACTTGTCTGCCATGTAGCTCGCTCTCAGTATATGGACACATTGGACACATTTGGCATGCACCTGGAACTCAGTAGATGAACATATTGGACTTGTCTGCCATGTAGCTAACTCTCTCTATATGGACCCGTTGGACACATCTACCATGTAGTTAGATGTCTGAATATGGACACATAAGACTTGTCTGCCATGTAGCTGACTCTCTGTACATGGATATGTTGGACTGATTTGCCAAGTAGGTACCTCTCTGTATATGAACATATTGGACTCATCTGCCTACTATCTAGTACACAGTATATGGACATATTGGACTACTCTTCCACGTAGCTAGCTCTCAGTATATGGACATGTTGGACCTATCTGCCATACAGCTAGCTCTCTTTATATGGACAGTTTGGACTCTTGTGCAATGAAGCTAGCTCTCTGTACATGGATATGTTGGACTGATCTGCGAAGTAGGTAGATCTCTCTATATGAACAAGTTGGCATTGTCTTCCATGTAGCTTGCTCTCAATACATGGACTTGTTGGACTCATATGCCATGTAGCTAGTACCCTGTATATGGACATGTTGGACTACTCTGCCATGTAGCTAGATCTCAGTATATGGACACGTAGGACACATCTGACATGTAGCTAGAACTCTGTATATGGACATTTTGGACTTGTCTGACATGTAATTAGCTCACTGGGCATGGATATTTTGGACTTATCTGCCATGTAGGTAGCTCTCAGTGTATGGACACGTTGGACTCATCTGCCATGTAGATAGAATTCTATATATGGAAATGTTGTACTACTCTGCCATGTAGCTAGCTCTCTGTATATGAACGTATTGAACTTGTCTGCCATGTAGCTGCCTCTCAGTACATGGACATATTGGACTCATCTGCCATGTAGCTAGTACCCTGTATATGGACATGTTGGACTACTCTGCCATGTACCTAGCTTCTCATATATGGACACGTTGGACACATCTTCCATGAAGATAGAACTCTGTATATGGACATGTTGGACTACTCTGCCATGTAGCTAGCTCTCAGTATGTGTACACTTTGGAATGACCTGCCATGTAGCTTGAACTCTGTATATAGAAATGATGCACTACTCTGCCATTTAGCTAGCTCTCTGTATATAGGCATTTTGTACACATCTGTCATGTAGCTAGAAGTCTGTATATGGAAATGTTGCACTACCCTGCCATGTAAGTAGCTTTCTGTATATGAACATATTGGACTTGTCTGCCATGTAGCTAGCTCTCTATACATGGATATGTTAGACTGATCTGCCAAGTAGGTAGCTCTTTGTATATGAACATATTGCATTCATCTGCATTTAGCTAGAACCGTGTTAATGAACATTTAGGACTCCTCTGCCATGTAGCTAGCTCTCTGTACATGGATATGTTGGACTGATCGTCCAAGTAGATAGCTCTCTGTATATGAACTTGTTGGACTTGTCTGCCATGTACCTAACTCTCAGTACATTTACATGTTTTAGTCATCTGCCATGAAGCTAGTATCCTGTATATGAACATGTTGGACTACTCTGCCTTCTACTAGTTCTCAGTATATGAACCCTTTGGACTGATCTGCCATGTAGCTTGAACTCTATATGGAAATGTTGCACGCCTCTGCCATTTAGCTAGCTCTCTGTATATGGACATTTTGTACTCATCTGCCATGTACCTAGTACCCTGTATATGGACATGTTGAACTGATCTGTCATGTAGGTAGCTCTCAGTATATTGACACCCTGGACACATCTGTCATGTATCTAGAACTCTGTATATGGAAATGTTGCACTACTCTGCCATGTAGCTAGCTCTCAGTATATGGACACGTTTTCCACATCTACCATGTAGCTAAAACAGTGTATATAGACATTTGGGAATTGTCTGACATGTAGTTATCTCTGTGTGCATGGAAATTTTGAACTTATCTGCCATGTAGGTACCTCTTAGGATATGGACACGTTGGACACATCTGCCATATAGCTAGAACTCTTTACATGAAAATGTTGCACTACTGTGCCCTGTAGCTAGCTTTCTGTATATGAACATATTGGACTTGTATGCCATGTAGCTAGTGCCCTGTACATGGACATATATGACTACTAAGCCATGTAGCAAGCTCTTAGTATATGGACACGTTGGACTCATCTACCATTTAGGTAGCTCTCAGTCCATGGTTATGTTGGACTGGTCTGCCAAGTTGGTAGCTGTCTGTATATGAACATATTGGACTTGTCTGCCATGTTGCTAGCTCTCAGTATTTGGACACGGTTGACACATTTGCCATGCAGCTAGAACTCTGTAGATGTACATATTGGACTTGTCTGCCCTAAAGCTAGCTCTCAGTATATTGACAGGTTGGACACATCTGAAATGTAGAAAGAACTCTGTGTATGAACATATTGGACTTGTCTGACATTTAGCTAACTCTCTGTACATGGATATGTTGGACTGATCTGTCAAGTAGGTAGCTCTCTGTGTATGAACATATTAGACTCATCTGCCATGTAGCTAGTACCCAATATATGGACATATTTGACTACTCTGCCAAGTGGTTAGCTCTCAGTATATGCACACGTTGGACACACATGCCATGTAGCTAGTTCTCTGTATATGGATATGTTGGACTGATCTGCGAAGTAGGTAGCTCTCTGTATATGAACATATGGG
>NW_006409261.1:34428-35205 GCF_000296735.1 Chrysochloris asiatica | reverse complement strand
ATACACTACTCTGCCATGTAGCTAGCTCTCTTTATAGGGATATTTTGGACTCGGCTGTCATGAAACTAGCTGTCAGTACAAGGATATGTTGGACTGATCTGCCAAGTAGGTAGCTCTCTATATATGAACATATTGGATTGTCTGCCATGTAGGTAGCTCTCTGCATATGAACATTTTGGACTCGTATGACATGTTGCTAGCTCTCTGTGCATGGATATTTTGTACTGCTCTGCCATGTAGGTTGCTCTCAGTATATGGACAAGTTGGACACATCTGCCATGTAGCTATAACTCTGTTAATATAAATGATGCCCTACACTGCCATGTAGCTAGTTCTCTGCATATAGACAAGTTGGACTCATCTCCCTTGTAACTAGAACTCTGTATATGGAAATGCTGCAAAACACTGGCGTGTAGCGACCTCTCTGTATATGGATATTTTAGAATCGTCTGCCATGTATCTAGCTATCTTTACATGGATATAAAGGACTGATCTGCCATGTAGCTAGCTCTCAGTATATGAACACATTAGACTCATCTGCCATTTGCTACTATACTGTATATGGTCATGTTGGACTACTCTTCCATGTAGTTAGCTCTCAGTATATAGACAAGATGGACTCATCTGCCATGTAGTTAGCTCTCTGTACATGGATATGTTGGACTAATCTGTCAAATAGGAAGCTCTCTGTATATGAACATATTGGACTTGTCTACCGTGTAGTTAGCTCTTTGTATATGGACACGTTAGACTAATTAGCCAAGTAACAAGTCCTTT
>NW_006409261.1:0-1641 GCF_000296735.1 Chrysochloris asiatica | reverse complement strand
TCATTTGCCATGTAACTAGAACCCTGTATATTGACATGTTGGACTACTCTGACATGTAGCTAGCTCTCAGTATATGGACACGTTGGACTCATCTGCCATTTAGCTAGAACACTTGTATATGGAAATGTTACACTACTCTGCAATATACCTAGCTCTCTGTATATGGACTCATTGGACTCATCTGCCATGTAGCTCGAACTCTGTATATTGACATGTTGGACTACACTGCCTTGTAGCTAACTCTCCGCATATGGACACGTTGGACTGATCTGCCATGTAGCTAGAACACTTGTATATGGAAATGTTGCATTGCTCTTTCATGTAGCTAGCTCTCTATATATGGACATTTTGGACTCGTCAACCATGTAGGTAGCTCTCTCAACATGGATACGTTGGACTGATCTGCCATGTAGGTAGCTCTCTAAATGTGAACATATTGGACTTGTCTGCATTTTAGCTAACTCTCAGTATATGGACGTGTTGGACTCATCAGTCATGTAGCCAGCTCTCTGTGTATGAACATGTTGAACTCATCTCCCTTGTAGAAATCCCTCTAAATATACACATATTGGATCCCTCTGTCATGTGGCTAACTCTCAGTATATGGAGATGTTGGACTCATTTGCTATGTAGATGGTACTCTGTATATGGACATGTTGAACTACTCTGCCATGTAGCTAGTGTTCTTTATATGCAAACGTTAGATCTGCCATGTAGTGAGAACCCTGTATATGGAAATGTTGCACTACTCTGCCATCTTGCTGCCTCTTGTATATGGACATTTTGGACTTGTCTGCCATGTAGTTAGCTTTCTGTACATGGATATGTTGTACTGATCTGCCATGTAGGTAGCTCTCTGTATATTAACATATTGAATTTTTCTGCCATGAAACTAGCTCTCAGTAAATGGACATGTTGGACTCATCAGCCATTAAGTCAGCTCTCTGTGTATGAACATGTTGGACTCATCTTCCATGTAGCTTACTCTCAGTATATGGACATTTTGCACTCAACTACCATGTAGCTAGTATTCTGTATATGGACATGTTGCACTAATCTGCCATGTAGCTAGTTCTCAGTATATGGACATGTTGGATTCCTCTGCCATGTAGCTAGAAATCTGGATATGGAAATGTTGCACTACTCTGCCATGTAGCTAGCTCTCTGTATATGGACACTTTGGACTTGTCTGCCATGTACCTTGCTTTCTGTGCATGGATATGTTCGACTGATGTGCCAGGTAGGTAGCTCTATGTCTTGTCTATGGTCTTGTCTGCCATGTAGCTAGGTCTCTGTATGTGGACATTTTGGACTCATCACCCATGTAGCCACCTCTCTCTGTATGAACATGTTGGACTCATCTGCCTTGTAGGTAGCCCTCTAAATATACAAATGTTAGATTAGTCTGCCATGTAGCTAGCTCTCTGTACATTTATGTGTTGGATTGATCTGCCATGTAGGTAGCTCTTTGAATATGAAGATATTGGAATTGTCTGCCATGTAACTAGTTTTGTATATATGGACAGGTGGGAAACATCAGCCATGTAGCCAGTTCTCTCTGTATGAATATGTTGTAATCATCTGCCTTGGAGCTTGCTTATAGTATATGGACACGTTGGACTCATGTGCTATGTAGCTAGA
>NW_006409260.1:110386-111295 GCF_000296735.1 Chrysochloris asiatica | reverse complement strand
GGTGTTTTGTTTTGTTGTGCATAGGGTTGCTATCACTTGCTATTGACTCGATGGCACCTAACTGCAAAAATAGTCTCTATTAACTAAAGCATACTTTCTCCAATAACTTCCTCTCTCGGGAACCACTAATGAACATAGCTCTCTCTGTCTCTCTCTTTCTCTCTGTCTGTCTCTGTCTCTCCCTCTTTCTAATTGCAGTGTTTTTTTTGTTTTTTTTTTTTGTTTGTTTTTTTTTTTTTATCAATGACAAGACCACTTGCTTCAGAATCACTTAAACATCTACTCTTAAAACCAAAGCAATTAAATTAGAATTTCTGGTTGAGTAGCCTTGAAGTACACATTTTAATACAATTTACATCTGTAAACATCCAGTTTCCATCTAATGTCAACAAGTATTTGCATTGTTCCATATCCCCTACTGAATGCAGTATGAATTTCTGGCAATTCCATATTGATGTATTATTACAATTTTAAAAAAATATCTTCAGCAAAATTTTAATTGCATGTGATATTAATGACATTGTTCAATTATTTACACATTACTCTATTGTACATTTCTTTGGAAGGGGCACAAATATGAATCTTTTTCAATAAATTGGCCAGGTAGCTGAATTACAATCTCTTGACACAGATGAAATTACTGCATCAATTTGTTGAAACATTTCTAATATAGAGCAGGAAGATTAGTTCCTATGGTTTGAGACACTCAAATTAGAAGTAGGCAAGAGTTACCTTCTCAAAGTAAAGTTGACAATAATTATATTAATGGAATAAAGTTTCAGGACCTTCATTTGCTGATGGGGAACAAATGAAAATGATAATGCAAAGCTGCAAATATCCATTAATGATAAAAATTTACAATATATTAAGTGTGAATCTAGGAAAATTGGAAGTTGCCAAAAATGAAAA
>NW_006409260.1:109069-110286 GCF_000296735.1 Chrysochloris asiatica | reverse complement strand
GCCAATAATAGGATAATGTTAATATGTCTACAAGGAAGACCAGTTAATACTGCTATTATTCAAATATATGCACCAAAACTAATGCCAGTGATTTTATTGCAGCTTGGACTTCTTCCTTCTGTACCATTAGTTCTTGATCATATGCTGCCTCTTGAAATATTTGATTATTGACCAATCCTTTTTGGTATAAGGAAACTGTATTACTTGATCTTCTTTTGATAATTTCTGCATCAATGAGTATTTCACCCATATAATCTTTTACCACCACTAGTCTGTACTTAGTAACTGAAAACCTTATGAATAATAGAAAAATTCTGTTAGATATAGTGGCAGAAAATGAGCCCCTCAGATTGGAAGGCATTCAAAATGTGACTGGGAAAGAGCTGTAACCTCAAAATAGAGTTGACCATGATGACATGAATGGAGTAAAATCTGGAAGAAAAGCCCATGGTACCTTCATTTACTGATGGACCACAACTCAAAGTGAAGAGAAACAGCTGTAAATATCCACTGAAAATCAGAACATGGAATGTATGAAGTATGAATCTGGGAAAATTGGAAGTTGTCAAAAATGAAAAGGAACACATAAACATCAAAATCTTAGGCATTAGTGAGCTAAAATGGACTGTTATTGTCCATTTTGAATCTGATGACCACACGGTTTACTATGACGGAAATGGCAAATTGAAAATGACTGGTGTTCCATTCTTTGTCAAAAAGAACATATCCAGATCAACCATGAAGTACAACGCTGTCCGTGATAGGATAATATGCATGCTTCCAAAGGGAAGCCCAGTTAACAACACTATTATTCAAATTTATGCACCAACCACTAAAGCCAGTAAGGATGAAATAGAAGAATTCTACCAAATTCTTCAATCCAAAATTTATCAAACATGGAATCAAAATTGATTGATCATTACTGGTGATTGGAATGCAAAGGTTGGGAGCAATATGGAAGGATCAGTAGTTGCATAATATGACATTGGTGATAGAAATGGTGTAGATCGCATGATAGAATTCTGAAAAATCAATGATTTGCTCATTTCAAATACCTTCTTTAGACAGCATAAGAGATGATAAGCATAAGATACACATGGACCTCACCAGATGGAATACATAGAAATCAAATTGATTACATATCCAGAAAGAGATGATGGAAGAGCTCCATGTCATCAGTCAAAACAAGGCCAGGAGACAGCAATGTGGCAAGACCT
>NW_006409260.1:107021-108094 GCF_000296735.1 Chrysochloris asiatica | reverse complement strand
ATTTGATACATTAAACACTAAAGACCAGTGACCAGAAGATTTGTGAGATGACATCAAGAACATCATACATGAAGAAAGCAAAAAGTCATTAAGAAGACAAGAAAGAAGGAAAAGCTCAAAATGAATGTCAGAAGAGACCCTAAAACTTGCTCTCTAGCATAGAGATGCTAAAGCAAATGGAAGAAATGAGGAAATCCAAGAGTTGAACAGAAAATTTCAAAGATCAGCTCAAGAATATAAATCTGAATATTACAACAAAATGTGCAAAGTTCTAGAGGCAGAAAACCAAAAAAGGAAGAACACTCTCAACATTTCTCAAGCTAGGTAAACTGAAGAAAACATTCAAGACTCAACTTTCATTACTGAAAGAGTCTCTGCAAATTATTGAATGATGCAGAAAGCATCAAGAGAAGATGGAAAGAATACAGAGTCACTGTGCCAAAAGGAAATGGTTCATGTTCAACAATTTCAAAAGGTAGCATATGATCGAGGGCCAATGATACTGAAGGAGGAAATCCAAGGTGGATTGAAAGAATTGGCAAAGAATAAGGCACCAGGAATTGATGGAATAAAAATGAAAATATTTCAAAAAAGTGAGTGGGCACAGGAGGCACCACTCATCTCTGCCAAGGAATTTGGAAGACAACTAGCCAATTGATTGGAAGAAATCCGTATTTCTGCCCATTCCAAAGAAAGGTATCCCAACAGAATGCAAAAATCATCGGACAATCTCTTTGATATCCCATGCAAGTGAAGTTTACTAAAGGTAGTATGGAAATGGCTGAAAGCATATATTGACAGAGCACTTCCGGAGGTTCAAGCCGGATTCAGTAGAGGCCATGGAATGAGGGATATCATTGCTGATGTCCGATGGATCTTGGCTGAAAGCAGAGAATTTCAGAAAGATGTTTCCCTGTTCTTTATTGACTATACAAAGGCTTTCAATTGTGTGGATCATGACAAGCTATGGACAACACTGTGAAGTATGAGTATTCTGGAACACTTAATTGTGCTCATGAGGAATCTGTACCTGGACCAAGAGGCAGGTTTTCGAACAGAACATGGGAACACTG
>NW_006409260.1:103641-105881 GCF_000296735.1 Chrysochloris asiatica | reverse complement strand
ACGGTCACTATGAGTTGGTACCGACTCGATGGCACCTAACAACAACAACAACAACATAATCCTTTAGTATTTTAAATTGGGACTTATATTTTTCCTTCAGTTCTCTCTACTCGTAAATTTCTGTATGTTTTTCCCTTTTGGTTTTCTATCTCCAAGTATTTGAACATTTCATTTCTGTACTTCATTTTGTCTTCTGAAACTATCCTTTGGAATTTTCCAAGTAGATCTTTATTTTACTTCCTCGTTTCTTCCAGTCATGTTAGCATTTCTATGATAAAAAAAACAAACTCCAAAGTCTCTTCAGACATCAATTTTGTTTTTTTTTTTTGTCTTTATAATGACATTTTGCTTTCTTCTTGTATCATGTTCTTCATGTCACCCCACATCTCTTCTGGTCTTCAGTCATTAGTATCTAATACATCATAGTTGTTCTTGAGGTGGTCCCTAAATTCATGTGGTATATATTTATGATCATATTTTGGATTTCAATGACTTGTTTTAATGTTCTTCAACTGAAGTCTGAACTTTCATATGAGCAATTGATGTTCTATTCACACTTGGTCCTTGACCCTGTTTTGGCTGTTAGCATTGAGTTTTTCACTGTCTTATTCCACAGAGGTAGTAATTTGATAACTGTGAATTCAATTTGGTTAAATCTATTGTCTTGCAAAATTCTATCATGCTGTCTCCACTGTCATTTCTATCACCAATGGCATATTTTCAACTGATGATTCTTACTTTTTCTTTTCCTACTTTTACATACCAATCACCAGTAATTATCAATACATCTTAACTGCATGTTTCACCAATTTCAGTCTGAAGAAGTTGGTAGAATTCTTTAATTTAATTATCACTTGCATTAGTGTTTAGTGCATAAATTTGAATAATGGCTGAGCCTGGGCACTCAGGACCATAGTCTCAAGGACACCATGGTGAATTGGCACAACATAGTCCACAAAGATAGCTATTAGTATCTTCATGTACAGAAGAAGTAAGAGTGTTGATTGTAGATGCTTAAGATCAACTATCCCAATAGACTAACATGTAACAAGTGAACATGATTTCCATGACCCTGAGAACAGTAGAAGTAGATGTTGCCCAGCTACCACTAACAACTGCTCTGAACAAGATCTCATTAGAAAATTCTGTAAAGAGTGGCATAATATATGGAACAAAACTCAAGATTATTAAAAAGAAAAGAAAACAAACAAACAAAAAAATCCTAACTGGTCAGAAAGAGACTTGAAATACCTGAGACTGTGCTCCTTGACTACCCTGGAAAGTAACACATCCTTGTTCAGCCAAGCAAAAGATAGGTACACCTGGAGAACAATGTTAAGCCAAGCAGTTAGATATGTATAGGGGAACAACAACACTAGTAGTATATGCTCACTAAGGGTGATGTAACAGTCAACCCCATAGGGAGAAAGCAGGATAACCGTAGTTCCATAGAAGGGATTGCAATTCTTGAGAAGAAACAAAGTATATTATTTGTTGAATATAAAACTGATGATCTTATCAGTAATACACAAATCATAATAAAAAGTGAAAAAAAAAAGAAATGGAATGCAGAAACATAGACATCGTAATATTTAGTGAGCTGATTTTGACTGGTGTTGGCCATTTTGAATCTGACAATCACATGGTTTACTGTGTCATGAATGATAAATTGAAGAGGCAAGGCATTGCATTAATCATTTAAAGGAACATTTCAAGAACTATCCTGAAGTATGGCATTGTTTGTGATAGAATATCTATACACCTGCAAGGAAGATCAGTTAATATAACTAATACACAAATTTGCACAACAAATACTAAAGCCAGTGATTATGAAATGAAAGAATTATACCAACTTCTTAAGCATGAAATGAATCACACATGCAATCAAGATATGTTGATAATTACTGGTGATTGCATTGCAAAATTGGGAAACAGAGTGGATGGATCAATATTTAGAAAACATGGAGTTGGTGACAAATTATGCTAGAGATTGCATTGTAAAATGTTACATGATCAATCGCTTGTTCATTGCAAATACCACTTTAAAGCAACATAAAAGATGACAATACACATTGACTACACCAGTGTAATACACAGAAACCAAATTGACAGAAACTGCAGATAGAAATGGTGGAAATATCCATATCATCAACCAAAACAAGTCCAGGAGCAGGACTGTGTAACACACCATCATTTGCTCATAAACCAGTTCAGTCAGATAATGAAAAAATTAAAACAAA
>NW_006409260.1:101527-103421 GCF_000296735.1 Chrysochloris asiatica | reverse complement strand
GAGCACTCCAGTATAAAGATGCTAAAGCAAATGAAAGAAACAAGGAGGTTAAAGTGTTGAACAAAAATTTTCAAAGGGTAGCTCAAGAAGACAAAATCAAATATTATAATGAAATGGGCAAAGACTATTGAGTTAGGCAACCCAAAGGGAAGAACACCTTCAGCATTTCTCAAGCAGAAAGAACTGAAGAAAAGATTCAAGATTCGACTTACAGTATTGAAGGATTCTATGGGCATTCTAAAGCATCAAAAGAAGACTGAAGGAATTCACAAAATCACTGTTCCAAAAAGAAATGGTCCTTCTGCACCCATTTCAAGAGATATCGTATTATCAAGATCCAATGGCACTCAAGGAAGAAGTCCAAACTTCATCAAAGATATTGACAGAGAATAAGACTCCAGGAATCAGTGGAATGCACATTGAAATACTTAAGCTTGTACAGCACTAAAGGCACTGACTCATCTATGCCAAGAAACTTGGAAGAGAGCTACTTGACCAATTGATTTTAAGAGATCCATACTTGTTCCTATCCCAAAGAGAGGTGGCCTTCTGCAATGCAGAAGTCATCGGGCAATATCATTAATGTAAATTGCAAGTATAATTTTCCTAAAGATAATTCAAAAACAGTTGTAATAGTATGCTGACAGGAAACTGCCATTATTTCAAGGAAGATTCAGACAAGGACATGAAATGATGGATATATTTGTTGAAATCAGATGTCTTGGCTGAAAGCAGAGAATACCAGAAAGTCATTTACCTGTGTTTTATTGGCTATGCAAAGGGTTTCTATTGTTTGGACAACATTACAGAGAATGAGTATTCCAGAACACTTATGTGCTCATGTGGAACCTGTAAATAGACCAAGATTAACTTGTTATAACAGATCAAAGTGACACTGAATGGTTTACAATTAGAAAAGTTGTGTGAAAGGGCTGCCTTTTTCCCAATACTTAATCGATTTGTAGACTGAGCAAATAATCTGATTAGTTGGAGTATATGAAGAATAACATGGTTTCATGATCTGGGGACTTCTCCTTACCATCCTGTGATATGCAGATGATACAACTTTTCTTGCTGGAAGTGAAGAGGATGTAAAATACTTATTGATGAAGATCCAAGACCACAGCCTTTGGTATGGGTTACAGCTATGTAAAGAAAACACAAATCTTCACCACTGGATCAATAAATAACTTCAAGATAAATGGGGAAAAGGTTGAAACTATCAAAGACTTCATTTTTTTCTGAGATAAACCCATCAACATTTATGGAAGCAGCAGTCAGGAAATCAAACAATGTATTGCATTACGCAAATCTGTTGTATATGACTTATTTTAAATGTTCAAAAGCAAAGATGTCAGATTGAAGACTAAGGTGCCCTGACCCAAGTCATGATCTTTTCATTTGCTTCATATTCATGTGAAAGTTGGACAATGTATAAGGAAGACTGTAGAATAATTGATTCATTTTAGTTATGGTGTTGTAGGAGAATATTAAACATACTATGGGCATCCATCAAAAGGAGTGATCATCCTGATAATATGACCAAAGTAAGAAAGACAAAATCTGGCTATCTTGGTTTCTAAGGAGAATTCAGGCTGCATTTTTTTCCAACACAGATTTGTTTGCTCTTCTGGAATTCCATGGTACTTTTAATATTCTCCTCCAACACCATAACTCAAATTGAATGGATTATCAAACCCAGTAGAGACGTTGAGTGCCAAGTGAGGGATGGTTAGTGTCAAAATAGGGGAAAAATGTTGGAACATGGAGGCATGTCTGACCTCTTCCTTATAGTAGCTGGCCCCTTGTATTGCTGATGGTAATTCTTCTGTGAAGCTTATCATGAGATAAGTCATGTCTTCCATGCTGCTTTTTATTTATATACATATTAATA
>NW_006409260.1:98519-99641 GCF_000296735.1 Chrysochloris asiatica | reverse complement strand
TTATGGTGTTGAAGGAGAATACTATAAGTACCATGTGCTGCAAAAAGAACAAACATATCTGTGTTGGAAGCAGTGCATCCAGAGTGCATCTTGGAGGCCAAGATGGCCAGACTTCATCTCTCACACTTTGGACATATTGTCAGGAGGGACCAGTTACTGGAGAAGGATATCATGTTTAGTAAGGTGAAGGATCAGAGAAAAAGAGGAAGACCACCAGTGAGATGGATCATCAAAGTGGCAGAATCAATGTGCTCAAGCGTGGCAACAATTAATTGTGAGGTTAGCCTAGGTCCAGGCAGCATTTCATTCTGCTGTGCATAGGGTTGCTATGAGTCGGTACTGACTCGATGGCACATAACAACCATAACAACAACATACTGCAGATTTGCCTAACGCAATACCATGTTTGATTTCTTAGCTGATTCTTCTTTGAGTGTTGATATTTGATTCATGCAAAATGAAGTTTTTGACAACTTCGATCATTACCTCATTTATATGGATGCTATTTTTTTGGTCTGGTGGTGAGGATTTTGCTTTCTTTACCTTGAAGTGCAATCTATATCCCAAGCTGTGGTCTTTGATCGTCATCAATAAATATCTTAAGTTCTTTTCAGTTTCAGCAAACAAGGTTGTATCATCTGCATATCACAGGTTGTTACTGAGTATCCCTCCTATCCTAATGCCACAGTTGCTTCATAAAATATAGTTTCTCAGATTACAACCCTGACACACACCTTTCCTAATTTTAGACCATTCAGTGTTCCCTTGTTCTGTTTGCACAATTACCTCTTGATCTATTTACAGATTCCTCATGAACACAATTACATGCTCTGGAGTACTCATTCTTCACAATGCTGCCCATGGTTTGTCATGGTCACGCAAGTGACAGCATTTACATAGTCATTAAAGTACAGATACACATGTTTCTGGTATTATTTCAGCCAAGATAAATCTGACATCAGCAATGATATCCTTCATTCCATGCCCTCTTCTGAATCCAGCTTAAACCGCTGGATGCCAGGGTCCAGCCTCAACAAGGGAGTGAGTACACAAAGGTGGGATGTCTGGAGAGGTGAAAGAGAAAGAAACACTCGGAGACCAGAGTGGATGCAAGCTGACAGG
>NW_006409260.1:96726-97240 GCF_000296735.1 Chrysochloris asiatica | reverse complement strand
CAGTACTTGCGGACACTGTCGCCAGCAGCTGAAAGTTCTCTGTCAGTCTTTGGTTGCAGGCATTTAAAAATTATCTTACATCAAACTTTGCTTGTGCGTGATATTAGTGATAATGTCCGATGATGTCTGTATTCTGTTAAGTCATCTGTCTTTGGAATGGGCATAAATATGGATATCTCCCAGTCAGTTGTTGAGATGGTTTATTCCAAATTTCTTGATATAGATGAGTGAGTGTCTTAAATGCTAGCTACCTCAATTTATTGAAATATTTCAATTTGCATTTCATCAAATCCCAGAGCCTTGTTCTTTTACAATGCCTTCAATGCACCTTGAACATCTTCATTATCATTGGCTCTTGACCATACGCTACATCTTGAAATGGTTGAATGTCGACTATCTTTTTTAGGTACAGCGACTCCACATATTTCTTCTATCTTCTCTTGATGCTTTCTGCATTATTCAATATTTTGTCCTTATAATCCTTCAATATTTAAAATAAAGGCTTGAATTTTTT
>NW_006409260.1:93877-95181 GCF_000296735.1 Chrysochloris asiatica | reverse complement strand
TCCCCAGTCTCATTTTTAGTGACTTCCAGTCTGAAGGGCTCATCATAGAGCACTGTTTGTAATAATATTCTGGGATTTTTATTATGCTTCCATATTCTATATTCTGATGCTCACATTGTTCCACTGTTATTCATTAAGTTTTCAGGGACTAAGTATTAATAAATAGTACATCCCATGTTCTTACTCATCTGTCTTTGTCTGGAAACTCAGGCGAAACCTGTGCATTTATTTTATTCTGCTTTTTTTGAAGTTTGCTGTTATTGCTAATCTAAGATGATATCTCTTTATTGTTTTGATTTGTATGGCATTATGGGTCAATGCACTGGACTGCAAAGTTGTTTAAACCACAAAATCGGTGTTTCAAGGTCACCACCCAATCCTCAGAAACCCTATACAGGGTTACTATGAGTTTGAACTTACTCGATGGCCCTTAACAACAAAAACAACAATGGCTAATGATTGTGAACATGTCTTCATATGCTTGTTGGTTGCTTGAATGTCTTTCTTGGTGAAGTGTCTGTTCATACCCTATGCTTAATTTTTTATGGGGTTATTTGTCTTTTACTTGTAGAAGTGTTGCAGTTTCCTATAGATTTTGTCTGGTATGTTGTTGCAAAAACATTTTCCCATTCTCTGTGGGCTTCCTTTTTACACTTTTGATGAAATCATTAGATAAACATAAGTATCTAATTTTTAGTATGTCTCAATCATCTATTTTGTCTTTTTTTTTTTTTTTGCAATATTTGCAATGTTCGATCATTTATGGGCACCCTGGATTACAGCCCTTAAATTTGTTCCTATGTTTTCATTGATGACCTTTATAATTCTGAGATTTACATTTAGGTCTTTAATCCATGATGAGTTGGTTATTGTATATGGTGTGAAATAAAGGTCTTGTTTCTTTCTTCTGCATATAGATTTTCATTTTTGCCAGCAGTCTCTTCACTTTGTTGAAGAGACTATCTCCTCCTCATTCAATGTACATTGGCCCTTTGTCAAAGATCAATTAGTTTAATGTGGATAGGTTAATTTTTGGATTCTCAAATTTGTTCCATTTATCTATGTACCTTTCATTATACCAGTACCAGACTGTTTTGATCACTGTAGCCATATAATAAATTTTGTAATCAGGGAGTGAGAGAGCTTCAATTTGTTCTTCTTCTTAAGCAGTGCTTGGATTGTCCAGGGACTCTTTCCTTTCCATATAAAATTTATAATCATTTTTCCATCTCTTTAAAGAATTTAATTGGAATCTGGATTGGGATTGCATTATATGGGTACTATTGACATTTTCACAATGTTAA
>NW_006409260.1:88510-89578 GCF_000296735.1 Chrysochloris asiatica | reverse complement strand
AACAACAATCTATCCTTGGCCTTGTTTTGGCTGATGATATGGAGCTTTTCCACCTTCTCTTTCATATATGTAGTCAATTTTATTTCAGTGTATTCCATCTGGTGAGGTCCATGTGTATAGTGAGCTCTTATGCAGTTTAAAAAATGTATTTGAAATAAACAAATCATTGTTTTTTTGGAATTCTATCATGTGAGCTCCAGCTTCATTTCTATCACCAAGGCCATATTTTCCAACTACTGGTCCTTCATTTTTTTCCCTAATCTTTGCCTTCCAATCGACAGTGTTTATCAATATATCTTGATTGCATGTTTGATCAATTTCAGATCGATGAAGTTGGTAGAATGCTTCTATTTCATTCTCACTGGATTTAGTAGTTGGTGCGTAAGTTTGAATAACTATGGTATATATTGGTCTTCCCTGTAGGCACATGGACATTTTCCTATCACAGACAGTGATATACCTCATGAGAGATCTTAATATGTTCTTTTTGATGATCAATGCAACACCATTCCTCTTCAATAGTCAGATTCAAAATGGCCAATACCAGTCTATTTCAGCTCACTGAGGCCTAAGATATCAATGTTTATATGTTTCATTTCAGTTTTGACAATTTCCAATTTTTCTAGATTCATATTTTGTACATTCCACATTATGATTATCAATGTTATTTACAGCTGTTGCTCTTCATTTTGAGTAGTGCACCATCAGCAAATGAAAGTTCAGAGTGCTTTACTTCATTCTTGTCATCATGGTCAACTCTACTTTGAAGAGGCAGCTTTTCCCCAGTCAAATTTTGAGTGCCTTACAACATCAGAGGCTCATTTTCTGGCACTATATTTGAAAGTGTTTCTCTGCTATTCATAAGATTTTCCATGAGTAAATATTCAGAAGTAGTTCATCTCTCCTTCTTCTTAGTCTGTGTTCTTCTGAAAGCTCATCTAAGCCTGTACACTGTGGGTGATCCTGCTGGTATTTAAAATATCCATGTAATAGCTTCCAGAATCAGAGCAACTCACAAACCACTAGAGTAGGACAAACTGACAGATGAGTGGTGGGTCTTCCTTGTAT
>NW_006409260.1:79806-87545 GCF_000296735.1 Chrysochloris asiatica | reverse complement strand
GACATATTGCATTAGGCAAATCTGCTGCACAAAACCTTTTTAAAGTGTTGAAGAGCAAAGATGTCAGCGTGAGGACTAAGGTACACCTGACCCAAGCCATGGTGTTTTCAATAACCTCGTATGGATCCGAAAGCTGGACAGTGAATAAGGAAGACTGTAGAAGAATTGATGCTTTTGAGTTATGGTGTTGGAGGAGAATATTGAATGTGTCATGGGCTGCCAAAAGAACCAATAGATCGGTTTTGGAAGAAGTGCAGCCAGAGTGCTCCTTGGAGATCAAGATGGCCAAACTTTGTCTCTGATACTTCAGACATATTGTCAGGAGGGACCTGTAACTTGAGATGGATATCATGTTTGGTGAGGAGAAGGGTCATAGAAAAAGAGGAAGACCCCCAACGAGATGGATTGGCCAACTGGCAGCTTTGATGGACTCAAACGTGGCAACAGTAGTGAGGTTTGCCCAGGAACTTGCAGTGTTTCGTTCTGCTGTGCATAAGTTTACTGTGAGTCAGTACCAACCCGATGACACCTAACAATAACATGTATGTCAATATTTATCCATTCCATTCAATTTTTGACAATTTTTGGTTCTCCTAATTCATACTTCATGCATTCCATGTTGAGATTATTGAAATATGTTTACAGCAGTTTCTTCTCATTTTTAGTTGTGCCTCATAAGCAAATGAAAGTCCTGAAGGGTTGAATCCATTTGCATCATCAAGGTTAATTCTACTTTGAAGAGTCAGCTCTTCTTTAGACACTTTTGAGTGTCTCCCAACCTGAGGGACTCAGTTCTGACAATATCCTTAGATGCTCATCATGTTTCAATATTCAATAATCTAGTGCTGATAGTTTTCCACTGATATTCATAAGCTATTTAGTGACTTAAATATTCAGAATAGTCCATCTCTCCTTCTTCCTACTCTGTCTTCATCTGGAAGCTCATCTGAAACCTGTTCATCATCGGTGACCTAGCTGGTATTTGAAATACCTGTGGCATAGTTTTGAAAGTCACAGCAACACATAAGCATTCCCAGTTTGACAAAATGACAGACAAGTTGTGGTTGGTAAATTGGAGGGCCAGAAAGAAAAGGGAAGACCCCCAGTGAAATGGCATGGTTCACTGGAGAAGCAATGGGCTCAATTTTAGCAATGATTTTGAGACGGGTACTGGACCATGCAGTGTTTCATTCAGTTTTGCATAAGGTCACTATGAGTTGATGCCAACTCAAAAACACCTCACAACAACTCATAAAAACAATAATTTTACTGTCTTTTAACCAGTTCTAACATATATTCTTTATAAACATTGCAACCAGAAATTTGGAAACATTGTAATTGAGTAAAACTCAAATATGACATCCATATAGATGAGCACAGAGGTTAAGCAATTCGTTGATCCACTTAAAATTTCTAGGCTTATCAGAGCTGCAATAGATATTTCCTTTGCAAATGGAATATATCAATTAGCAATCCAACAATTCCTAGAAGCTTGTTTTTTTTTTTTTTACCAATAATGCCAGTGCATCCTGGATTTATTTCTTCAGTACCATTTGTTCTTGTTCATATTCTACCTCTAGAAATGGTTGAAATTTGACAAATTCTTTTTGGTACAATTGCTGTATGTAGCTCTTACCTCTTCACTTGATGTTCCCCATGTTGTTCAATACCTTACCCATGTTGTTGTTGTGCAGTGCTGCTGAGCTGGCTCCAAGTCATAGCAACCCTGTAAAGGGTTTCTGACTAGTGACTGGTGGATTTGAACTACTGACCTTGGAGTTCATATTGACCTTGCAGCCCAATGTTTATCCTATAGTGCTACACCAAGACTCCATTTGTTGTTGCTAAGTGCCAGTGAATCAGTTCTGACTGGTAACCACCTTGTATAGGGTTTCTGAGGGGTGGCTGGTGAGTTTGAACCACTGACCTAGCATAGAATACTTCAATATCACAACTTGAGACTTGATTTTTATCCTCACCTTTTTCATCTAGAGGAATGTTGAGCATGTTCTTTTCTTTTGGTTTTCTAACTCCAGGTATTTCCATCATCCATTATAATACTTTTTTTTTTTTCTTATTGATATTCCCTTTTGAATCTTCAATTCAGTTATTTATGGCATTTTAACTTCTGTTCACTTTAACTAATGAAGAACACATTTCAGAATCGCTTTTGTTGTTGTTAAGTGCCTTTGAGTTGGTTTCGACCCATAGCGACCCTGTACAGGGTTTCCTAAGCTGTAAATCTTTATGGGTGCAGACGCCTCATTTTTCTCCCACGAAGTGGCTGGTAGGTTCGAATTGCTGGTCTTAAGGTTCGCAGCACGATTTGTAACCACTATGCTACCAGAGCTCCTTAGGATATCCATATTGGTCTTTTCTTTCCAGTCTTTTAAAGGAACTTTTGCTTTCTTCATGTATTATTTCCTAATGTCATCCCATATCTTGCCTGGTGTTGGTCGTAAGTTTAAAATCTATTCTTGATATGATCCCTAAATTCAGGTAGGATCTTCTTAAGAATAGAAGCAATTGGTGATCCATTCCTCAATCAGCCCCAGCCTTGTTCTAACTCACAATATTGAGTTTTTGCACTGTTACTTTGCACAAATGTAGTCTATTTGATTTCTTTATATTCCATCCATTGAAGTCCATGTGTTTACTCACCACCTATGCTTTTAGATAAAAAAGAGAAGTATTTCCTATAAATAAACTATTGGTTTTTCAAAGTTTTATTATGCAATCTCCAGAGTCAGTTTCATTGCCAAGACTACATTTTCCAACTACAATTCCTTCTACTTTGTGTCCATCAATTGAATTCTAATGGCTGGTAATTATCATTGTCTTTTGACAGTATGTTTGATCAATTTGGATCTGGAAAAAATAGTAAAAACATAAATTTGTTAATCTTTGATGTTAGTGGGGGTGTTTAAATTAGAATAATCATCATATTCATAGATCTTCTTTTTAGGAATAATCATATTATCCTATCACAACATTTTCATGATAAAATTTGGGATGTTATTTTTGATGATTGTCATAAATTGTGTTTCCCCAACGTATGTGTCAAGTTGACTGAACCATGATTATCAGTACTGTGGCAGTTATGCAATTGTGTAATGTGGCAACCATGTAATAATGTGATCATCTTCCTTCAATGATTTGATCTGATGTGATGAGCTCTGATCTGCTGTAATTATTCTATGAGTTGTAATTCCTCACTTCCTATTGTGGAGCTGTGGGTTAATGCTCTGGACTGAAAGGTCGGTTTGAACCACAAGGTCAGCTCTTCAAACTCACCATCTGCTACTTGGAAACTCTATACAGGGTTGCTGTGAGTTGGAACGAACTCAGTGGCACTTAGCAACAACAACAACAACATACAATCTACAGGATTCGATTGTATCTTGAGTCAATCTATTTTATATTAAAAACAAAACAAAACAAATTAAACATGGAAGCAGATCTCAGAGGGGCCTAGGAGCACAAAGAAAGAATTCAGGAATGGAGTACATCCATTGGACCTTTGATGCCTGCAATCTGAGGCTTCTAGATGCAATGAAAGATTGATGCCAAGACACCTTGAGATTTCCAAGGGATGTTGATTTTATAGCTGAAACATACAAGATCCTTTCCTCAGAGCTGACAGATAAAGACTTTCACTACACTCAGCACTGTGAATTTGGACTTCTAGCTTACTAAACTGATAGAATAAATTTATCTTTGTTAAAGTCATGCATTTATGGTATTTCTGTTGTAGCAGTACTAGATAACTAAGAAAATGATGAAAATGATGTCATTTCTTTTTAATTTGTCATTCCTGATATAGTAGCCTATTCTAAGTCAACATAGCTGATAAATATCCATTTCAGCTCAGCAATTACTAGGCTATTCATTTCATATCTGACACCACCAATTTTTCTAGCTTTATATTTCATGCATTCCACATTTGGATTATTGATTGATATTTGCAGCCGTTTCTTCTCATTTTGATTCGTTTCAGCAAATAAAAATCCTGAAAATTTTACATCTCCCATGTCATAAAAGTTGACCTTACTTTGAGGAGTCTACTACTCTTCTCCAGCAATATTTTGAGTGCCTTGCAAATATTGGGGCTCAGATTTGGCACTATCAGACATAGTTTCATTGCTACTTATATGATTTTCACTGGCCTTTTTTGTGGGTTTTTTGCTTTTTGTTTTTTTTAGAAGTCAGTCAATAAATCCTTCTTAGTTTGTATTAGTCTAAAATATCCAGAGGAATCTGATCACCATTGGTGACCATGATGCTATAGCTTTCATCATCACAACAACATGCAAGCCACCAAAGTACATAAAACAAGTAAACAAAAGATTAATGGTTTAATAGTGCTACTAATAAATATGTTGCAGAATGATAAATACTTGTTTCCAAAATATGTTAAATAAAGCAAATTAATCAGCGGTATAAAAAACACTGTCAATTACAGAAACAAATATCAATTAGTACCACATTGGAGTTAAACATTACCTTCCTATTCTCTATGGCATCTAACAACAACATTCAGTTAATTTAAATAATATAATAATGAAAAATGAATATTTCATTCATTTTACACAATATAACTAGATCTTATGGCAGAAATATTTTTTATTAATTAAACTTAACCTTACATGTATAAAAAAGAGTTTCATAAATTCATTTTTCTATTCTTTCAAGAAGATTGTATTTGTTGATCAGTTTTAAGTTCAAAGTAGTTGTTATATTTCATACATCAGAGACAGAGTGAGAATAATTAAAACCCAGAAATATTCTATAACAGTGAAATCTATGAGGGTAGGAAATCAACAAAACTGCATTCTCCCACCATTTTTAATGGGTAAAATTGTACCTTTGATAGAGTATAACTTTACTACTTAATGTAATTCTCTATTAGTGAAAAATATTCTCATTTGTCTTCTCTAACAGGCTTCTCCCTTACCCAGGCTCTCTATTTTACAGGTTTTACTGTATAATTCCCACATGATTTTTTAAATTGAAACAACTGTTTATCATATTGTGAGGAGAATTGTTGTTGTTGCTGTTAAGTGCTGTCTAGTCAGTTCCAACTCATAATGAATCTGTGTCAGGTTTCCAAGGATCTACTGATAATTGTGAACTTTGTACCTTGCAGTTCAATTGACCTATGGTCCAATGCATTATCCCACAGTGCCACAAGCTTATTAAAATCAAATCTATTTTATTCACATCCAAAATAATATTCTATGTAAAGCAACTTGACATAATATATTTTTAAATGTTTGAGAGAAAATAATAAATGAAAAAAATAGTCTTAGGCAAAAATATTATTTAAAACTTATTAAATTACACTTGAAATACAATTTTATTGAAATATATATGGTGATGATCTGTTTACTTTTCCAACTATTTTATATAACGCAGGCAAAATAACATTGTTATTATATGTATCATCCTTTGTGACCAATTAAAAATTATTACAATAGAGAAGAAAATAATTTCCCTGATTAGTGCCTTTAAATAAGAGATGCTTTTTATAAATAATGGAAATTAATGTGTTATGATTAATATTAAGATTTTCAGTTTTTGCATAGCACTTCAATGATCTACCAGTAATAAACACCAATGAAATTTTTCATCTTTCAATTTTTTTCTGTTTAATAATTGTAATTAAATATAAATATGGTATGGATTTTTAGTTTTGCTATTTACATATGATTGCCTTAGTTAAGTTATGAGACTATCTCAGAGTTTTATTTGAGAGACTCATATTTGGGGTTTGATATTTTAAGTCAAGTAAAGAAACAGAGGTCTTGCACTGACTTCCTGTTAAATGTATGTATGACCATGAAATAGTCATTTGACCTTTTTCAACCTCAATTTTCTCTTTGTAAAATGAGGAACTTGAACCAAATGGTAGTTTCCAACCTTTCTGTATAAGGAGCAACTTCTAATCCATCCAGTTTTGAAGAGAAGACTAATGGCAAAGCACATTCAGCAGGTCAGATTTTAGAAATGGAAAAAGCTAATGCATGTTGCCTAAAGATACATCTCTACATTTAATAATGTTTGTTTCCCCATTAGCAGATAGAGAAAACATTAAAAGACAGATGTGGTGTATACCAGTAGACAGAAATGTACTCATTCGAAAATCGTAGGCCTCTCTTTTCCAATTGAGATTTTTTTGTTTGATTATTTATTAATTTATATATTGGGCTTTGGCCTTTTTCTTTTGACAGACATCCCCATGCCTTTGCGACTTGCAAATGTTAGAGAATACTTGGATTTTCCTATATCTGTTAACTTGTTTAGGGCAGATACAAATTGATAAGTATATGAACTTTATCAAATTCAGTTAAAATGGAAAAGACGTTTTGTGTTCATATTTATCTTCCATGCATAAATTACACTGTCCTGGAACAAAAGAGATATCATTTTAAAAAGGCATTGCTTTTCAGAAACAAACATTGTGTTTACTTTACATTGGGAAAATATTTATTTTATAGATATATTTGAAAATAACTGTAAGTAGAAATTGTCAGGAAATATGAACGGAAGATGTTCTCCATTTCAAATATATTCTCCCTAGGAGTCCTGCTGTGGCTCTGTGGGCTAATGCGTCAGACTGCAAAGTTGTTTGAACTGCATGGTTCATGGTTCAAGCTCACTAACTGCTCCTTGAAACCTTATACAGTGTAGCTCTGGGACGGAATCGACTCGGTGACACTTAACAAGAAGTAGGTGCTGTAGCATAAGCACTGTAGGATTGTTCAGAAATATGAATGGAAGATGTTCTCCCTTTCAAATATATTCTCACTATAATTAAAGGAAAAGTAGTCTGGTGCTGTTGGATAAGCACTGAACCACAAGGTCAGTTTAAACTGAAAGGTCAGCAGTTAAAACATACCAGATGTTTCTTGGTAACCCTACATAGGGCCGCTATGAGTCGGAACCTACTCCACAACATTTAACAACAAGAAGGGTTAAAGAAAACAAATATGAAGTCCAGCATTCTAAATATATTTATTCACACTCCATTAGTAGGTTCATTTAATAAATATAAATAGTTAATCTCTCATTCTTAGGTATTCTTTTCAAGAGTTAACTATTATAAAAACTTGAAAATTGTCCTGGTGTGGTTCTGTAGGATGGACACTGGACCATAAAATCAGTTGTAGTAGTAAGGCCAGCAGTTCCGACTCACCAGCTGTTCCTTAGAAGGCCTATACAGGGTTGCTATGAGTCAGAACTGACTCAATGCAACTTAACAACAACAACAATATGGAACTATGCCTTTACTCAACTTGAAAATATAGCTCACTATTTAAAAAGCCCCATCTAAATTAATTCAAGTATATAGTGATCATATAGAGCAAACAGATTTAAAAAAATGTGTTTAAAACAATGTTGTTGTTAGATGCCGTAGAATCGGTACCAACCCATAGCGATCTTATGCACAGTAGAATGAAACACTGCCTGATCCTGGGCCAACCTCACTACTGTTGCCACACTTGAGTCTATCGATGATGCCAGTTGACCAGTCCATCTTGTTGGGGATCTTCCTCTTTTTCTCTGACCCTTCACCTAACCAAACATGATATCCTTCTCCAGTGACTGGTCCCTCCTGACAATATGTCCCAAGTATGAAAGATGATGTTTGAAACATAGCACACCTAAAATAATATGTCATATATTCAAGAAAATCAAATTGAGCTCAATTTTGAGCTACAGTAAAAAAAAAAAAAAAA
>NW_006409260.1:77475-79041 GCF_000296735.1 Chrysochloris asiatica | reverse complement strand
AACAAAACACTGCCCTGTCCAGGGCCAACCTCACAATTGTTGTTAAGCCTGACCCCATCACTGCTGCCACTGTGCCAATACATGTCATTTGTATTGGCTTTTCTGCAGAGTTATATACTTACACTGATGTGTACATGAAAAGTTTATATATAGACAGGTTACAGGTGTTATTTTCTTGATAAATGTGTGAATATACACACTTTCTTACATGTTGTTGTAGTTAAATCTTGTTGTATCAATTCCTACTCCCACTCAGACTGGAGTTTTTGAGGAGCAACTGGTAGGTTTGAATTGCAGACCTCAAGACTCCCAGTGCCCCACTGTGGCAAGACGACATGGGTAAGAGGGGCTCCAGGGACAAGGGAGAGACCTCATGAAGGAGGCCATCCTGTGGCAGACTCAGAGCCTTTCAACCACCATAAAACTTAGTTCTCCAACCTCCTGAACTCACTTTTTTGAAAAATCACACCATGGAGGAATTTCTGGCATTTTGAGGTTTTGCCCACCACTGTGGGCAGCAACTGCCCCCGACTCCTGTAGAGCTTTGAGGGCAGGGCTGCAGCCAGCCCATAGAGAGAGTCACACTTCCAGTAAAGGGGAATCTTCAGCAAACAAGGCCGCAGGAGGCACAAAATGAAAAAAAAAGAAGAGGGTTCTCTACCTTAGCGGGAATCCTGCTATGTGTAGTAGGCAAAAAAATCAGTTTGAACAGGACACAGAGGAGAAATACGGTGACTCTTTGAATCATCGGATGCAGACTCCACCGGCAAGCCCTAGCGGCCTCCAATCTGCCCAATTGAGCTGCACTCCCCCACCACCCTCCCCCCTTGAACTGCTCGCCCACCGCCTGCATACTGGCTCTACCCTAACCTCGCTGCCTGCATGCCAGCCCTGCCCCTGCCGATCTACCTGGTGCCGGCCCCGCCCCTGCCATGCTGCCTGCGTGAACCCACCCACTGCGGCCT
Source organism: Chrysochloris asiatica (assembly GCF_000296735.1). NCBI lineage: Eukaryota > Metazoa > Chordata > Mammalia > Afrosoricida > Chrysochloridae > Chrysochloris > Chrysochloris asiatica. The sequence continues at coordinate 78,076 of NW_006409260.1, read as the reverse complement.
CCACATAGACAAGACCTAACTACAACTAATAAACAATACAGACAATAAGGGACGCCTATCTCCAGATCGTATCAATAATAATAATAACAAAATGAGAATAATCATGCCCAACAAGAAACAATTAACATTATTGAAACACATCCAAAAGCAGAAGAGAGCAGCAGATACAAATGAGCTGGACACAGACAAAGGTTTCATAGAGGAGGAAGAGTGGGTTCTGGATTTGCCTGAGAGGGAATTCAGAAGAATGATATAGAAATAAATTCAAATACTCCAAAAAGGGGTCAAGGAAAATAAGTAAGTAAGGAAAGTACTGCAGGAACAATCTCATAGGATTGACACAGCATTGCAAAAAGATGTCCAGGCGATCAGTAATAAGATATCAGGAATAGACAATAGCTTGAAAGGGTAAAGGAGCAGACTGGAAGAGATGAAAGCCAGAACTGTGAACTGAAAGACAAATCTCTCAATATGGCCAAGATAGAACAGCAAACAGCTAAAAGGATAAAACATTCTGAAGACAATAAAAGATACATGCTGGATAACATGAAGAAGAATAATGAAAGAATTATTGGCATTCCGGAACAAGAAGAATCAAAAA
>NW_006409260.1:74672-75585 GCF_000296735.1 Chrysochloris asiatica | reverse complement strand
AAAAGAAAGGAAATAATAAAAATAAGAGCAGAAATAAATGAAATAGAAAACCAAAAAACTATAGAAAGAATCAACAGGACAAGAAGCTGGTTCTTTGTAAGGATTATTAAAATGGAATTGCAGACCTTTTGGTTCACAATCCAATTCTGATCCTAGAACACCACAGAAGGAGTACTTCCTACACACACTCATGTTTAAGAAAATTCAAAAGCATTGTTACTGTTAGACATCTGTTTTTATTTTATCTGGCACTGTAGGAAAAGCAGTTAACTATAAAGTCAGTTTACATTGCAAAGTCAGTGGTTCAAAATCACCAGCCACTTTTCAAAAACGCTATACAGGATTGCTATGAGTTGAAACTGACTTTAAAGCAATTAACAACAACAATATTGAATAAATTGCTGAATCTCAATTGATGGAACCAAAGAGCTGGTTCCATCTCATAGCAGCACTGCAAAAAGAAATACTGTCTGATCATGTATAATCCTCACATTACATATTACACATAAGCCCATTGCTACTGTCTCTTTGTCAAACTATTTCCTTGGTGGACTTCCTCTTTTTACGTGACCCTCTACTATACCAAACATAACGTCCTTCTGCAGATACCACATTCTTGTGAAAACATGTCTAAAGTATATGAGATGAATCTCACCATCCTGGATTCTAGGAAGCATTCTGGCTATACATCTTCCAACACAAATCTGTTTGTTCTTTGGCAGCCCGTAGGATTTTTAGTACTCTATCCAAAGCCATAGCTCAAATGATTCATTCCTCTACTGTTTTACTTATATACTGTTAAGCTTTCACATGCATATGAGGCTGTTGAAAAGAAAATGACTTGGTTCAGGTATACCTCAGTAGTCCTAAAATTGACATCTGTGCTCCTAAATATTATTAAGCAGTTTTGTGC
>NW_006409260.1:72386-72882 GCF_000296735.1 Chrysochloris asiatica | reverse complement strand
TCATTTGTTTCTAGGGACTCTGAGAATTCACTTTTAATTTCTTGTTCTACCCAGTTGCTTTTCAGCAGTGTGTTATTCAGTTTCCATGTATTGAACATGGTTTCTTTGGTCTTCCTATTGTTGATTTCAAATTTGATAGCATGTTGGTCTGAGAAAATGCTTTGTAGTATTTTGATATTTGTAAATTTATAGAGATTTGTTTTGTGGCCTAAAACCTGGTCTATTCTAGAGAACGTTCCTTCTGCACTGGAAAAGAATGTGTATTGTGCAGTTGTTGGGTTGAATGCTCTGTACACAACTATGAGGTCCAGTTGGCTGATTGTGTTTTTCAATCCTTCTGTGTCTTTGTCAAGTTTCTTTCTGGTTGTTCTATCCATTTTGAAATCAGTGTGTAGTGGTTACGAATTGGGCTGGGAACCTTAAGGTCAGCGGTTCGAAACTACCAGCTGCACCGCGGGAGAAAGATGAGGCTTTCTACTCCCGTAAAGATTTACAC
>NW_006409260.1:48739-56640 GCF_000296735.1 Chrysochloris asiatica | reverse complement strand
AAAAGATTTAAAAGGTCATAGAAAGCTTAAAGTAAGGTTTTTGAAGGGAGTCAAGCTGTCTTTGTATACTTTGCAAACAAAAGCTCATGCTTTTGTTTGTGAGAAAGATCTCAAACACCTGGCTTCATTTATCAACTAATAATTCTTTCTTCTTTCCGGATTCTACATCTAAATGCTACATCACATTTCCATATAGTTCCGGGAGGAAGGAGAGCATCTGGGTTAAACTGATTATACCTAGAGGAGGTTTGAGGGGGCTGTCACTATTGTCCTCTAATCAATACTCCCAGTATTTACCAGTCTACTTTGTTTACAAACCTTGAGTAAAAAACTTTTTTTCTCGTACTCCCAATATACCTGTTCCTGGCCTTTCTGAGTCCTCTGAGGAAACATTTTACTACTTTCTCGGCTTTAGAGGTGATTTGGTCCCATTGATGTATATGGACATCAAAGTCTCATGCTTCAGGTTAATATCAAGATGCAGTTCTGACATGCATCCCAGGTGACTATTGCTTGTTCCTCAAAAAGATTTGTTCCCAGGACCCTATGCACTGCCAACACAGTGGAGATATTAAAAGAGGCACATCAATCATTTTCTCTGAAGCTACAATTATTGGAGTTAGAAGCATAGAATGAACAATAAGACCAAAGAAAATTATACGGAGGTAGCCCACCAGTGAGTACACAAAAACCTATGAACCCAGGACTTCAGGGGGTCACTTACTTGGCCCTCAGGGTCCATGGCTTGTAATCCTGTGGAGGGGCCCCAGGATTGGATTTTCATCCATCTTGTCACAGGGCCACAGCTTCTCAGTGCTTGTGTATGTCATCCCCGACATGTACCATTGTAAAATAGTCACTTGAGTGGGTGAGAAAGGAATGGCCAGAAACATTATCATAGAAGTTTGTAAGTCTGTCTTCAGCCTATAACTGATTGGAATATCTGAAATGGGGCTACAACTTGCCCAGTGAAGGAGGATTCCGACAGATCCTTTGCATTACATAAGATCATAGTTTGAATCTTGAACCCCATCCGGAATCTTCTGATGTGGGAACTATCCACTTGAAAAGATAAGCAGAGAAGCCTAGAGTGGCTAAAAGAACAGAAGATACTTCTTGAAAGAAAGACCAGCAGGAAAAATCAAAAGCAATAACAGCAGTCTAACTGACTGCTACAAGAACAATCAAGTTCTTGCCACCAAGGCAAGTGGTCAGGTCTCCCAGGACAAACCTCCTTCCATGGGGAATACATGAAAAGGCATGTGGTTTAACTGGTGAAAAATGTTGGGCACAAATAAGGGGATGTGGGGGAAAATAGCAATAAATTTGTGAGCTAAGTCCAACCACGTTCAATAGACTCTTGTGAGCCAGTGTTGAGACCTGGTTGGCCAGAAGTATAGCACATCCTGGAGACTCCTGGGCCCAGAGATAGTGACATGGCCACAGAGAACTAGAAAAAAGAGTGAAGCGCCAGCTGATAAGAAGTAAGGGGAGAGGCACAAGAACACCCATACTTGCAAATAATACCTACTTGACCTGAATTCAATGGCTGGATGATCAGAACTAGACTAGAATAAGAAAGAAGTGGAAAAAAATTGTAATCTGTTATAATTTGATGAACTTGACCTATCCTTATGGATGTAGTAACTAACAAGAGGGAACAAATTTTTACAGCGATGAACATTCCCATCCCCTCGGTATACAGGGTAGGCAGGGATGGGCAACTTAGACATTGGTGATCCAAACTGTGGGGCGGGGAGGGGGGGAAGGAGAAGGGGCTACAAAGGCAAGAAGTGACCTTACAAGCTTTCAAGAGGGAGCCAAGATCCAGAGGGTGCACAGGAAGGTAAAATCTCCACTGAGTGGTTTCCAATCTGTCTGGACAGGGCTGAAGAAGGGAGACAGGGATAAGACTCTTATGGTGCAATAGTTAATAATTGCTATTAGGTCTGACTGTGAGGGTTGGGAATGTAAAAGTGGATGTTTTGTAGCAAAAGGAGGGGAGTGGTTGACTTTGCAGTTCAGGATTAGAGGTCCCTGGGACCATCAAGTGAGAAGAGCAGAGTATGGAATCCTACACAGAGAAGCAGTGATACCAAAAATGGAGGCAGAGATGATGACATGGATAGATGGAGCAGCTTGGGATTCTAGACCCAGGAAGAGAGAGGGTTTGTTTGCTGATGACTAGGGGGCAGCCTTGCCAGGTGTACCCTTTGGATGTTTGATGATGCATGGAGTGGATTGTAACTATCGCAATGAAACTAAATACAATAGGATGAATGTAAAGCTAATGTTCTCCCATGTAAACTATCACATAATTCACAATAAAAACTTACACGCACACACACACACACAAAAGAGATCCTTGGATATGGGCTAATCTATGGTCATTTAATAACTATATATCCTATATATCCTCAGGCTTCATCACTTTACAATAAAATAGAAATCATAATTATAATAAGTCTACTTCTTATGAATAATAACGTGTTAAGCAGCCTTTTGATTGCTTTATATATTTAATGTACTTATTATATTAAAGCCTGTGAGAATAACTCAGGAGCCAGTTACACACTATTTATATGTCATTCCCAAGTTTATATAATCATCACAAGATGGATGAATTAAAAGATTTAGATAGTCAGGATATCAAGTAATATAGAGTTTCCTTGTGGATGAACTTAAATGCAAAACTTTTTAAGTAGGAAAATGTAAAAGTACTACTACTGCTTCAGCTTTGTATTCAGAAAAAAAAAAATCATATATATATATACACATGTTGTTGTTGTTGTTGTTGTTGTTACATGCCATTGAATAGGTTCTGTTTCTTAGCAGAACACTGTATAGGGTTTCTGAGGAGCAGTCGGTTTTAACTGCCAGCCTTGTGGTTCAAACTGAGTTTGTAGTCCAGAGCTTATCGTATACTCTTACACAAGGACTATATATTTATAAAATTTATCTTCTTTCCAACATTTGTAAATTTAGATTTACCATATTCCTGATGTGGTATTGTAGGATAATGCACTGGACTGTAAAATTGCTTTGAACTGCAAGGTTGGCAATTCAAGCTCACCAGCTGCTACTCTGAAACACTAGACAGAGTCATTATTGGTTGGACTTACTTGATAGCCACGTAACAATAACAACAATCATCATAGGATAATTCTTATTTCAATTAATTGTTGTTAATGTTAAGTGTCATTGAATCAGTTTCAACTCATAGTGACCCTGAATAAGGTTTCCAAGGAATGGGTAATGAGTTTGAATTACTTACTTTGTGGTTCAAACTGACTTTCAGTCCAGCGCTTTATAAGAACTGTATATTTAATTTCATTAATTTTAGTCTTTTGAGGAATACTCGCTTGTTCATCATCTAAATACATATATGTTCAGAGTTATAACCTTCCAATTAGATTTGTTGTTGTTGAATAAAACACTACCCAGGCCTGAGGCATCCTCACAAATGCTGTTACAACTGAAGTCATTGCTTCTACCACTGTCCTAATTTATCTCAGAGGTATTCCACTTTTTCTCTGACCCTCCATTTTACCAAGCATGATGTACTTCTCCTGTGACTGGTCCATTGTGTTAACATGCCCAAAATATGTGAGAGGAAGTTTTGCCATCTATCTCCTAGGAAGAACTCTAGGTGTTATTCTTTCAACAAGAGCCCATGTTTGATTTTTTTGTCTCCTGCAAAATGAAGTCTTTGACAATTTCAATCTGTTCTCCATTTATTATGGTGTTATTTACTGTCCAGCATTTAGATTAGATAAAGTTACTGAATTAGACACTTAGATGACAATTAAGATATTAAAATATGCAACTTTTAAGAGTTAGGATGGCAGAAAAGTTATGAAGGCAAGGGAATTATGATGAGGATTGCAAGATTTAAAAGAAACAGAGGTAAATACCATTTCAAAATGCACAATCTTGAAATAACAGTGTCTTATGTGTACAGCTATTGGTCATTCTCTGTCAGTAGGAAAAAATGTCATAAACACAAAGATTCTTGGAAACAACTAGACTAATGAATTAATGGGCCACTTGAGAATCAGTCTCCATGTACCTGAGACCAGAAGATCTAGATGGGGGTAGTATACTTTTACCAACTGTTCTGAAAAGGATCACACTGGATGATCCTAAATATAGTGGGAGAAAATGTAGAAGAAAACTGAAAATTTTTAAAAAGACCATGCTTTGAGCTGCTAACTGCAAGGCCAACTTGAAAATCCATACGATACTTTGCAGGAGAAAGATATGTCTGTTCCTGGAAGATGAGTCTTGGAAACCCTATGAAGCAGGTCTACTGTGTCCTATAGGTTAGCTATATGTCAGATTGATTCAGTGGCAGTGATTTTGTTTTTGTCTTATATATCATTTTTAGAGATTAAAAAATAATATATAGTGATAATGAACTAATGTGATAAAATATAGCAAAAGTTATAATTCATCATAGAAATATATGACTTAGCCTAATATATGACCACAAAATAAATTTAAAAACAAAAACACAACAGAAACAAAAATACCAGTGTAGATATTTTTAAACAAATCTATGTAAATGATAAAACAAACCAATAGAAATAAAAAATCTGAAAGGCTGTGCAATATAGGAATCATGTTCTTAGTAAATTTGATATGAGCCCAATCATTTAAAAATATTCATTCTTTGCAACTGCACATAATGGAACATTAACCACAGTTTATCACATTCTGGAACACAGTAATCAGAAGAAATAGTAAAGATTTAGAATAACTGTTTCTATTGTTGTTAAGTTCCATTGAGTCAATGCCAACTCATAGTGACCCTATTCAGGGTTTCCAAGGAGTTTCTGGTGGGTTTGAACCACTGACCTTGAGGTTGCCATAAAGTACTTATCCTACAGTACCATACCAAGGTGTTATCTATTAATCATGAGATTAATTTTAAAATCAATATGAAACTGAAAAGCTGACAGATTCCAATTGAGTCTGGAAGTTAGAAACCAGAATCTTAATGAACAACCTTGAGACTAAAATTTTACAGTAAAATTTTACAGTCAATAATATTATATTTTAGAATTGTGGTACTATTTATTGTTATCAGGAGTCTAGGTGTGGTGTTGAGGGTTAATGTGTTGGACTGCAAGGTTGGTTTGAACTGCAACTTCAGCTGTTGAAGCTCACTAACCACTGCTCAGAAACACTATACAGGTCACTAAGAGTTAGAACCGACTCAATGGCACTTAACAACACAACAACAGTATTGTGACTGGAACATAGCTCTAGTCTAGCAAAATATTCAATAAAATACAGACAGAAGAAAGATTAATCATTCAAGTATTCCTGTCATTAAAAAAAAGGAAAAGCTAAAAAAAAAAAAGACAATCAAATAAGAAACCCATTGAAATTGATATTGCACTAGAGAAATCAGATTGAGATATGAGAAAGTCCTGGAGTTCTAGAGACTTTGATGAATTAAACTTACTATAAAAGCATATTAAGAATGCCTTTAGAGAAATAAAATTGAAAATGTAGGTGAAACTGAAAAATATCCTAAATATCACAATGTACTGGAGCACAGTGGCTACATCTGATAGGCATGGGGCTGCCAACCACAAGGTCAGTGGTTTGAGTCCACCAGTCACTCAACAGGAGAAAAATGATGTTTACTGCACCAGTAAAGTTATACAACCTGAAGAACACTATACAGGTTCACTATAAGTCAGAATCAACTTGGCAGTACACAACAACAAATTTCAAAGAACACAAATTCATATAGGAAAATTTAAAATGCTGAATTATCTTATATCTTATATCTTTGGTTTTAATTATATTAAAAACATTAACAACCTGAGCTTTGCAGATGATACAACATTGCTTGCTGAAAGTGAAGAGGACTTAAAATATTTACTGATGAAGATCAAGGAGCACAACCTTTGGTATGGATTCCATTTCAATGTAAATAAAACCAAAATCCTTACTACTGGACCAATAAACAACATTCTTATCAATGGAGAAAAGATTGAAGTTGTCAAAGACTTCACTCTTCTTGGATCAACTACCAACACTCATGGAAGCAGCAGTCAAGAAATCAAATGACATATTGCAATAGGCAAATCTGCTGCAGAAGACCTTTTTTAAAGTGTAGAAGAGCAAATATATCAGCTTGAATACTAAGGTGTGCCTGACCCAAGCCATGGTATTTTCAATAACCTCATATGCATGCAAAAGCTGGACAGTGAATAAGGAAGACTGTAGAAGAACTGATGCTTTTGAGTTATGGTGTTGGAGGAGAATATTGAAAGTGCCATGGACTGCCAAAAAAACCAACAGATCTGTGTTGGAAGAAGTACAGCCAGAGTGCTCCTTGGAGGCCAAGATGGCCAAACTTCATCTCATACTTTGGACATATTGTCAGGAGGGACCAGTTGCTGGAGATGGATGTCATGTTTGGTAAGGTGAAGGAGGGTCAGAGAAAAAGAGGAAGACACTCAGTGAGATGGATTGACAAAGTGGCAGCGTCAATAGGGTCAAGCATGGCAAAAGTTGTGAGGTTGTCTAGGATTGGGCAGTGTTTTGTTCTGTTGTGCATAGGGTTGCTATTATTTACTTGGTCATTTTCTGTTTTGTGATGTGATTGGGTGGTGGATACTTTTGCTTGACTAACCAAATTTGTTCTGCCTAACCTCTGATTCTTGGGACTTGAGCCAGCTTCCACAGCCTTGAGTGTCAATATTTGGCATAAGTGTGGAGAATCCTTCTTACTGATATCAGAACTGTGGATTTATGATTTGCCAAATTCCATAACCATGTCAGCCATTTCCATGATGGTTCATGAATTTTGTGAGACATTGTAACACATTTTTGAACCTGGGTCATTGAGGAGAATACTACGTGGAGAAGTAATGGTTGATATTAGGGATATTGGAATAGTATAGTTCTGGAAGTGTAGTGGTTATGAATCGGGCTGCCGGCCTCAAGGTGAGCAGTTTGAAACTATCAGCTGTTCCACGGGAGAAAGAGGAGGCTTTCTGCTCCCATAAAGATTATAGCCTCAGAAACCCTGTACAGGGTCACTATGAGTCGGATCCGACTCCACGGCACATAACAACAACAACATCATAGTACTTTAAGCAGAATCAACTAAACAGCACATAACAACAACAACAATAGCACTTTGGAGCCCTAGTATGATGATCTAGGATAAGCACTAAATCACAATGTCAGTTTAATCTGTAATGTCAGCAGTTTAAATTCACAAATTGTTCCTCAGAATCATGACCCACTTGATAGCACTTAAAAACAAAACATAGCACTTTAGGTAAATGAATCATTTGGCATATCTTTATTCTTCACCTCATAGAGGACAACCGCATGCTGATCCTTCTAAAATAAATCATTCTTACATTTCCTATTCTGTCTTTTATTCTATTTTTAAGCTTTCCCATGTGTATGAGATATTGAAAAAAATAAAACAAAAAACATATCTCATATGGGTCAGGAATACTTTAGTCCTCATAGAATCATCTTTGCTGATTAGAACTTAAAGAGTATCTTATAAGGCAGGGCTTGATGGCGGCTAGGGTGGAGGTGCAGTGAAGGTCGCCATCAGCAATAGCACAGAATACCAGGCAAAGCAGAGACAGGGCAGAGCTCCAAAACTTGGAACCACAGAGATAGGAATATTTTAAATGTTTGAAGGCTTATAGCTTGTGGAGTTTGGAGCTGAAGTAAAAAATCACATACTTTTGAATCTGCCGGGCCAGGCTGGGAGGCCTGACCTGACATCCTGGGAGACACCAAGCAGCGGCATGAAACATGGGGAGCAGAAACACGACATAAAAACACCGCGGGAACCTTAGGACAAAGGTGGACAATGTACTTGGTCAGTTTTGATTTGTTCAGATTTTTTATTT
>NW_006409260.1:5479-14148 GCF_000296735.1 Chrysochloris asiatica | reverse complement strand
TGATCCACACAATCAAAGGCCTTTGCATCGTCAATAAAGCACAGATAAACATCTTTCTGGTATTCTTTGTTTTTTGTGAAAATCGATCTGACATCAGCAATTAAATTCCATTTTCCATATCCTCTTCTGAATACATCTTGAACCTCTGGAAGTTCTCTGTCAATGTATGCTTGCAGCCATTTCTGTATTACCTTCAGTAAAACTTTATCCTCATTGGATATCAAAAATACTGTCTGATGATTTCTGCATTTCTTTGGGTCACCTTTCTTTGGAATTGACATAAATACGGATATCTTCCAATCGGTTGTCTAGATAGTTGTCTTCCAAATTTCTTGGCACAGATGAGTGAGTTCCTCCTGTGCTGTCTCACTATCTTGAATGATTTCAATTTGTATTCCATCAATTCCTGGTGCCTTATTTTTTGGCCAATTCCTTCAATGCAACTTGGACTTCTTCCTTCTGTAAAATTGGCTCTTGATTATATGCTACATCTTGAAATAGTTGAACTTCAACGGTTTCCTTTTGGTACAGTGCCTTTGTGTATTCCTTCTATCTTCTTTTAATGCTTTCTGCATCATTCAATAATACATCCAGAGATAACTTTGTTAACGAAAGTTGAGGCTTGAATTTTTTCTTCTGTTCCCTCAGCTTGAAGAAATGTTGAGGGTGTTCTTTCCTTTTGGTTTTCTAACTCCCTTTTTGGTTTTCTAACTCCCGTTTGAGTGTAACTCAATGTAAAGAAAACAAAAACCCTCACCACAGGACCATTAAGCAACATCTATATAAATGGAGAAAAGATTGATGGTATCAAAGAGTTCATTTTATTTAGGTAAAGAAACCTGGAGTCAAGAAATCATAGGGCATGGTGCTTTAGGCAGATCTGCTACACAAGACCTCTTCAAAGTGTTCAAGACAGAAGATGTCAGTTTGAGGAATAAGGTGAGACTAACCCAAGACATGATATTTTTAATAACTTCATATGCAAGTGAAATTGCACTGTGAATAATGAAGACCATAAAAGAGTTGATACATTTGAGTTATGGCATTGGAGGAGAATATTAAAAGTATCATGGACTATCAAAAGAATAAACTAATCTTTGTTGGAATAGGTACATCCAGAATGTTCCACAGAAACCAGGATGAGCAAATTTTATGTCTCATACTTCAGACATATTATCAAGAGGGACCTCTCCCTGGAGACAGATATTATGTTTGGTAAAGTGGAGGATTTGAGAAAAATAGGAAGACTCCCAACTAGGCGGATTACCACAGTGCAGTAGCAATGGGTTCATGCATAGCAATGATTGTGAGATTGGCACAGAACCATGCAGTGTTTCATTCTGTTGTGCATAGGTTCATTAGGTGTTGGTACCATGACGTTTAACAAGAACAAGGTTATTTTGGTTGGTAATTTTTTTCCCTTCCTTTAAGGGTTTTATGTATGTCAACCCATTTCCTTCTTGCTGTGTTATTTCTGCTAAGATATTTGCTCCCCTAGTTAGGTAACTGGTAGTGTAGTGGTTACGAATCGGGCTGTGAACTGCAAGGTCAGCAGTTCGAAACAACCATCGGTTCCGCGTGAGAAAGATGAGGCGTTCTGCTCCAGTAAAGATTTATAGCCTCGGAAACCCTGTGCAGGGTCACTATGAGTCGGAACCAACTCCACGGCACTTAACAACAACAACAACAAAGATAGGTAACATTACAATTTTTTTCCTACAGTAAAAATGATTCTTTGTCTAATATTTGGAAAGTTTGGTTGTGATATGATTTGGTGATATTCTTTAGAATATTTGAACTATTTGCTTTTGATTGAGCTTCTTGACTTGATACCTTTTTGTCTATCTTAATAATATCTTGAAATTTTCTGCCTGAAAATCCCCAAAAACTTTCTTTTTATTTTTTGGTCTCTTCCATTTTTGAAATTCCGGAAAAAGATATGTGTTTACTATTGATATTATCCCATATAATATTCAACATTCATTTTCCTCATTCATTTGTCTCATTGTTCTTCTAACCAATTATTGTTAAGAATTTGTCTTCTTCTTCCTTGTTATTTCAATGAGTGCATTTTCTGAAATTTTAGTGGTTATTTTCTGCATTTCTAGTTGCTGTATTTGGAAATTTTCTAATTGTCTATTTTCTTCACAGTTTGTTCTTTTTTTGTTTTCAGGATTTTTTTCTTTTTTTTCTGTGTTTTTCTTGTTTTTGTCCATTATTTCCTTTTTCAAAAATTTCCTTGTTTTCTTTTTTAATCTATCCTGCTCTCTCTTTTAATCTATCCTTGCTTTCCTTTTTAATGTATCCTGCTCTTTCTAATGCTCTTTCTATTTATATTTCCAATTTTGTTTTCTTAAGCTTATATCACAGGCAACTAGAGTTACACATTCAAACCATAAATTATTTCATGTCATCTAACAATTAAAATTTTTGCAGTGATTTCCCTCTTAATAGATTAAAACTCACAGGAATGTTAATGATCTACCATTCTCTACCACCACTTCTCTATTAGTTTCCCTCTATCAGTGTGTTGGTTTATGTGTTTCTGTAATGCTAGAATCTGTGCCATGTGTATTTTGAATTTTGATGTCTTTAAGGTCACCCATGGTGGACATGCTTCAGCTGGGCTTCCTGACTACTAAAGACTCAGAAGAAGGAGAGGCCAAATATTTCTGAAAACCCTATAAATATCACTGAAACACTGTCAGATAGCACCAGAATATTAATTATTGAAATTTGTTGAATTGCTGTTATGTTAAATGTCTTCAAGTTAGTTACTACTCAAAACAACCCTGTATAGGGTTTCCAGGGAGCAGCGGGTGAGCTTGAACCACTTACCTTTTGATCCAAACCAACTTAACAGTGCAATACATTAATCCATATCACCATACTTGGACTCCACATGTTGAATAGCAATAGAATATTGTCAGATATAGTGCTAGAAGATGAGCTCCTTAGGTTGCAAGGCACTCATATATAACTGGTAAAGAGCTATATCCTCAAAGTAGACTTGATCATGATGTTGTGAATAGAGTAAAGCTTGGAAGCACTCACTCATTTGCTGGTGGGGCACAATGTAAATCAAAGAGAAACAGCTACAGACATTCATCAATGACTGTAACATGGAATGTACCAAGTGAATGTACCAAATGAATCTAGGGAAACTTTAAACTGTCAAAAGTGAAATGAAGAACATAAGCACTAATATGCTAGGCATTGTTGCTGTTGTTGTTAAATGCCATCCAGTCAGTTCTGACTTGTAGCCACCCAATATCTGTTTTCTTAGGAGGGTCTGATGGGTTTGAACAGCCTACCTTTCAGCTCAAGCCAACCTTCAGTCTAGTGCATTATCCTACAGTGCCACACCATGGCTCCATTGTAGGCATTAGTGAGCTAAAATGGACTTGTACTAGCAATTTTAAATTCAATAATCACATGGTTTACTATACCAGGAATGACAAATTGAAGAGGAATGACATCACAGTCATCAAAAAAAAAAAAAAAAAAATTCAAAATCTACCTTGGGGTATAATGCTGCCTGTGATATGATAATATCCATACACCTACAAGGAAAACCAGTTAGTACCATTACTAAATTTATGCATCAACTACTAAAACCAGTGCTTCAGTCTGAAATTGATCAAGTTGTATTGAAAATTACTTGTGTTAAGATTTTAAAATGTTGAAAACAAAAGGAATGTTCAGCAGTTGGAAAATATAGACTTGGTGATAAAAATGATGCTTGAGATCACATGACAGAATTTCTCAAACCAATGACTTATTATTTGAAAATAACTTTTTAAAACAACATAAAGTATGACTATAAACATGAACATCAACAGAAGGAATACACAGAAAATCAAATAAACTGCATCTTTGCAAAGAGATGGTGGAAAAACAATACATTGGCCAAAACAATGCCAGATCATGGAACAATCAATTGTTCATATGCAAGTTTATTCTGAAGCTGAAGAAAACAAAAACAAGTCCACAAGAGTCAAAATATGATTTTAAATATATCTGATCATATTTTACGTATTACACACTAATGGCAGAAAACTAGAAGAGTTGTTGGATGACATCAAGAACATAATACAGGAAGAAAACAAAAGTTCTTTAAAAAAGAATGCAAGAAACAAAATACCAAAATGGATTTCAGAAAAGATTCCGAAACTTGCATAGAGATGCTAAAAAAAAGGAAGAAATGAGGAGTTAAAAGAGTTTACTAGAAAATTTCAAAGGGCATTTTGAGAGAAGACAAAGTCAAATATTATTGTGAAATGTACAAAGATCTAGAGCTGAACTCACCAGTCACGCCTCAGAAACTTTATATAAGGTTGTTATGAATCAGAAACAAGTTGACGGCACTTAATAACAACAATGCTACACAATATGTAGGCTTTTATTAATTCTTTGATTTCATCTTTTACTGCATTTTCTCATTTGGCATACTGTTAATCAAATACTACTTAGTGTTTTTAATAGTTGTTCTCTTTGTCTAAAATGATCTCTCTTATATTCTACTTTTTGACTCAATCAGTTCATTGCTTAAGTAATTTTCAGTTAGGTCTTTTCCTCTGTTCTTTAACAAAAACTATTGCCCTAATATAAACCCTGACATTTCTTAATTTAACTTTTAATATTATTGTGTAGTTATATATTAGGTTTATTTTCTAATTTATTTTTTAAATATTCAGATTAAAGAAACTTTTATAACTTTTATAAATGTTTCATATTTTTATTAATTTATCCCCAAATAATCTCCACTTAATTTGCAGAAGCAATGTGTGCAGGAAGTTTGAAAAGCTTGTCAAAAAGCACTTAATCATAAGTGCATGCTAACCTAAAGTGGGGTTCAAGTCCAGCTAGAAGACTTTCAAAGAAAAATCTGGTGATCTACTTCCAAAGAATCAGCCAATGAATGTCCTATGATTAATACTTTACTCTGACACATAAGTTGTTACGATAAATTAGTATTTAACCAAGACAAATGATCATGAATTTTATGTGGAGCCTTAAACAGAGATGTTCTGCCTTTTCCTTTACTTATCATTGTATATTGCACATAGGATGTAAGTTGAGGTAAGAATGAAAGCAACAATGTAAGGAACTTTATCTGGTTATTCACTGATTTATCCACATGAGTCTGAACAATGATTGATTTTCTGTGGATATAGAGAAATCATTTGCTTAATTCATGAAGGGATGTCTTACAAAATACCAATAATTAAATTGAGTTATTTTAGAAATTGCTAAAAATACAAAAATGTTTTAACATCATCGAAAGAGAATTCTCTGGACAAAGCAAAGTCACTCAAGATAGATAAATGGTTGAAACTTCTTTGATAATAATTGTTGCCAGTATCCTTTTGATTTTTACATGAAAAAATGATCAATATAAAAAGAAGTTAATAATTAATTTACTCATAAAACCTTCTATTAAAAATTAAAACATACTACTAAAAAGCATTAGATGAATCAAAAGATAAATTATTTGAATCTTTCCAAGGCATCATACCACTGTAGTTTTTTTAGTTCTTTACACAGCCTCTGGCAATTTCTAGTTATCTTTAACTTATAAAGTCAATTGTACATAATCTATGTAGCCTTTTCTGATATGGTGCTGTGTTATGACTCTGTCACATGGTAATGCTGTAAAAGTATTACTGGGGAAGATATACCTCTTCGGAGTATGTTTTTGTTGTTGTTAAGTGCCGTTGAGTTGGTTCCTAATCATAGCAACCTTATACTGGGGTTCTGAGGAGCAGCTGGTGAGTTTGAACTGACTACTTTACAATTCAACCAACCTTCTGATTCAGTACTTATCCTACTGACTCACACCAGGATTTCTTTCAAATTAGAGTCAATATTAATGATTTGGGTGGAGGACCTACCAGGACCTTCATTTGCTGATGTGACATGACTTAAAATGAAAATAAACAGCTGCAAAACATTAATTTAAAAAGTATAAAAGCAAAAATGTTACCTCAAGAACTAAGGTGTCCTTGCTGTAAGCCATGGTATTTTCAATTCACATATATACATGTTAAATCCAGACTACTAAAAATACCATAATAACTATAGAAAACTTTGAAGTTGCTAAGGATTTAATTTTATTTAGTACAACAATAAGTACTTATGGGAGCAGGAGTCAAAAATCAAATGTCATACTGCATTGGGCAAATCTGCAGCAAACACTTTGCTAGAGTTTTGAAAAGCAAAGATGTCACTTTGAGGACTAAAGCAAACCTGACCTAAGCCATGGTATTTTCAATCACCTCATATGCATGTGAAAACTGGACAATGAATAATGAAGACCAAAGAGAATAATTGGTTCATATGAATTATGGAGTAGGCAAAGAATATTGAAAATACCAGATGAATAAACAAATCTATCTTGGAATATGAACAACCAGAATCCTCATTTGATGTGAGATTGATGTTGCCTTTCTACTGTGTCTTGGACATGTTTTCAAGAGGGACCAATCCCTGGAAAGGACTTTATGCTGGATAAAGTACAAGGTTAAAGAAAAAGAGGAAGAGCTCAAGAAGATTAAATGACATAGGGGTAGCACTAATGGGCTCAAACAGCAATTGTGAATATGAAATAGTGTCAGGCAATATAATTTTGAGACCGTATTAGAGTATTTAGAGTTTATATTGCCAAAGCTGTAAAGTCTGTAAAGTTGTAATTTGAAAAGTTGAATTTTCTATTCCTTTTCATTAATATAAATTCAGAAATTAATTGACAGAATAATTATGTCTTAATAAGCTTATTGCTGTTTAGTGTCATCAAGTCGGTTCTGACTCACAGTAACACTGTACAGGTTTTCTAAAGAGGAGTTGGTGGGTTTGAACTGCTGAACTTGTGGTTCACAGTGCCATACCAAGAGTTCATTATTAAGCTTTGTGGGGTTAATTTCAAGATGTTTGAGATGTCTCCAAAATATATAATACCTAAGTTTCAAACCAGTTGTTTACAATTGAGAAATAGAGCTAAAGGTGAGGTTGATAAAAAAAAAAAAAATTCAAATATATTTCTGAAAGTCTTAGTTGAAGGATATTCTTTAGTAGAAGAACTCAATAGTTCTGCTAAATAAACTTCAGAATTAATAATATTTATTATCCAAAATAAGTAGTGCTTGATATTCAGAATTCTGTTTTTTATGAGCAGAGGAGAGTATCAGTTCCATATACATTCTTATTTTCAAGGAGAAAGACAACTCTAAGATAAGCACATATAGAGACAGTTGTTCAAAGAGAGCAAAGGAACACTAAGTGGTTTAAAATTAAGAAAGGTGAGCACCTGGTTTGAATATTTTCACCATATTTATTTAATCTGTATGCTGAAAAATAATTTAAGAAGAAGAATTATATAAAGAAAAATCTGGCATCAGGGTTTGGAGGAAAACTTATTACAACTTGTAATATGCAGATGGAGCTCTGGTAGCATAGTGTTTATGAATCAGGCTGCAAACCACAAGGTCAGCAGTTCAAAACTACCAGCTGCTCCATTGGAGAAAGATGAGGCTTTCTGCTCCCGTAAAGATTTACAGCCTCAGCAATCCTGTTTAGGGTCACTATGGGTCGTAACTGACTTGAAGGCATTTAACAACAACAAATATGCAGATGATACAATTTTGCTTTCTGAAAACAAAGAGGGCTTAAAATACTTACTGATGAAGATAAAAGGCCACACTCTTCATTTTGGGTTGCACCTCAGTGTAAAGAAAACAAAAATCCTCACTACTGGACTAGTAAACAACATCCATATAAATGGAGAAAAGATTGAAGTTGTCAAAGATTTAATTTTTCTCAGCTAAACCATTAACATCCATTGAAGCAGCAGTCAAAAATCAAATGATGCATTGCATTAGGCTAATCTGCTGCACAAGAGATTTTAAAAGTGTTCAAGAGCAAAAATTCCAGTTTTTGTTGGAGATGAATATTACCATGGACTGCCAACAAACAAACAAACAAATATGTGTTGAAATAAGTAAATCCAGAATGTTCATTAGAAGCCAAGATGACCAGACTTTATTTCTCATTATTCAGACATATTGTAAGTAGGGTTAACAGAAAAGAGGAAGATTACTAAAGTAATGGATTGAACTCAAAGGAGCTGGGAGGTCAACTGAAGGTAGAAATTATATCAATGTAAAAGAAGGAACAAATGTATCAACAGAGACCCAGGTGGTGAGGATGCAATTTAAATTACAGGATACAATGGATTATCTTAAATGGAGAGAAAGTTAGTAGAGTATAAGGTAACCCCAAAGAAAGGTAGTACTTCACAACTTAGCATAAAAAGAATTTCCAAGCAGAACAAGCAAACATGAAAACTAAAATGAAACCGACAAGAAATTGCGCAAAAAACACAAACCCAGCACAAGAAGGAATGCAGAACAAAAGAACGAACAGCACCATCAAAAAAGTAACATAATGGCAGCAATTAATTCATACCTATCGATACTTACATTGAATGCCAATGGATTGAATGCACCAATAAAGAGACAGAATGGCAGAATGGATAAGAAAAAAAGACCCTTCAATATGCTGCCTGCAAGAGACACACCTTACACACAAAAACAAAAACAGACTAAAAGTTAAAGGATGAAAAAAAAATACCAAGCTAACTGCAACAATAAACAAGCAGGAGTGGCAATACT
>NW_006409260.1:3617-4041 GCF_000296735.1 Chrysochloris asiatica | reverse complement strand
CAGAAAAGGCATTTGATAAAATCCAACATCCATTCCTGATAAAAACACTCAACAAAATAGGAATTGAAGGGAAATTCCTCAACATAATCAAGAACATACATACAAAACCAAGAGCCTACATCACTCTCAATGGAGAGAAACTGAAATCCTTCCCTCTGTGAACAGGAACTAGACAAGGATGCCCTTTATCACCACTTCTATTCAATATTGTGCTGGAATTTTTTAGCTAGAGCTATACGGCATGATAGAGAAATTAAAGACATCTGAAATGGGAAAAAAAGAAGTAAAATTATCTCTATTTGCAGAAGATATGATCCTATACATTAAAAAAAAACCCAAAAACTCAGTAAAAAAATCTACTTGACCTCATCGAAAGATTCAGAAAAGTGGCAGGGTATAAGATCAACATACAAAAATCAGTTGG
>NW_006409260.1:0-972 GCF_000296735.1 Chrysochloris asiatica | reverse complement strand
TGTTTTCAACCTGACTGGTGTTTTTAGCTGTTACATAGCTTCCCTTCTGCTTTTGGAGGACTTGTTGTCTCCCTACATTACACGAGAAGAGTCAGCAACTGCTGCCATATAGCCAAGCTGCAATAACACTTTATAAAACACCAAAACCCAGGCAAGTGCCAATACCAGCTGCCATATATCAGGGAAACAGGCAACACATATGAAAGTTACTCTGAGTTAAGCAATAAGAACAGTGAAAAGGGAAGACCACATCCTGATCACATCTTCCTGGAAGCAATCAGAAAACATAAAAAATTACCAAAATACATACTCAATTAATTATTAGGATCACAAATAAACATTAAATGTGTCCAACAAGAAAAAGCAGATGACCATATCAGCACATGTCCAGAAAAAAGATAAAATATCTGAGACAAACGAACTAGAAGTAGACCTGGACTCCATTCTGGAAGGAGGACAGGCCTTGGAAATGCCTGAGAAAGAAATCAGAAAAATTACTATAAAATGTTTCAAAACACTTTACAATGGAGTTGAGAAAAATAAGGAAGAAGTCAGGAAAGCATTACAGGAGCAATAAAACAAGATAGAAACAGCATTGGTAACAATCCAAAACCTACAGAAAGAGGTCCAAATGATCAATAAGAAAATATCAAAAATAGAAAACACTCTGAAAGGGCAGAGTAGACAGATGAGATAGAAGGAAGAATTAGTGAGCTGGAAGACAAGCCTCTCAATACCACTAAGATAGAAGACAAACATAAAAAAAGGATAAAAAATTTGGAGTATGGTCTAAGATTCATGTTGGACAACATGAGGAGGAATAACTTAAGAATTATTGGCATTCCAGAACAAGAAGAATCACACAAGTCCACAGAGGAAATAGTCAATGTACTACTGGAAGAAAATTCCTCTAACATCCTGAAAAGTGAAAAGATAAACATACAAGAAGCTCAACGAACTCCAGGAAGGGTA
>NW_006409259.1:135378-135848 GCF_000296735.1 Chrysochloris asiatica | reverse complement strand
GTATGCTGTCCCCAACACAAACTAATGACTAAGAAGCAGATAAATTTCAGGACATGTGTTTTATATGCATTACCATTTGTTTTCCGAGAATACATAAGAAACTCTTAATGGGTAATGCTGAGAAAAAGACTGAAGACCTAGGTGGGCCTGTTCCAGAGATATAGGGGTGGGCAGAAACCAGGAGGGAAATTTGTATAATATGTTTCTGTTTTTATACTTTCTGTAAGCTTTGACTTGTCTTACCAAGGATAGGTATTACTTTTTTTTTTTTTAAAGCAGGGGTTGTTGTTGTTGTTGTTGTTGTTATGTGCCGTGGAGTTGGTCCTGGTTGTTGTTGTTGTTGTTATGTGCCGTGGAGTTGGTCCTGACTCATAGCGACCCTGTACAGGGTTTCCGAAGCTGTAAATCTTTATGGGAGCAGAATGCATCATCTTTCTCCCGCGGAACAGTAGGTAATTTAGAACTGCTGA
>NW_006409259.1:132259-133864 GCF_000296735.1 Chrysochloris asiatica | reverse complement strand
CTTATATAGGATTTCCATGGAATGACTGGTGAGTTTGAACTGCTGACTTTGCGATACAAACTGATCTTGCTGTCAAGTGAATAACCTACAGTGCCACACCAGCAGCTTAATTTAGGCTATCGAGTTTTAATTCTGAGAGCACTCAGGAAACTTATTTTTGTAAGTAGCCATGTTTTTTTTTTCAAATGATTAATATCTCATCTTTTTAAGTAGCAAAAAAAAATTTTTTTTTAATCTTAAAATTGTTAAAAACATATTACATTTTCCCATTCATTCTTAGACCCATGGTAGTAACCCATGGTTACTATTCTAAGCTCAAATTGTATATTACATTGCTTGTTCCTACACTTACTGACCTTAAGAGTGTTGTGCTTTGATTTTTTTGTCTCTTTTCAACCACTATTCTTCTTTGTTACCTCAGTAGCTTGACAAAAGTGGATTTTCTTGAATCCGTTCTTCTCTTTTGATTTCTCCATTATCTGCTATAAGGTTAGAATTAATATTGAAAGGACTAGTATAAGGAGCAAAAACAGCACAAAAGCACAAAAGGAGTAGGTTCTGAGTAAAGGGGTGTAAGGCTTAACTGATAATTTTTGGGAATATTTACTTTGTAGTAAAATGTGTGAACTTCATTGGTTCTATTACAAACCCTCATTGAATTTCATTCTGTTCTTTTTGAGTTGTCAGTATAATGTGGCATTAGTGTGTGGACTCTGACCTTTTTGGCTGCTGGGAGATTGGATTATCTCTTGGTCCTTAGCAGTATTCTAGTGTTTTGGATTGAATTGTGTTTCTAAAGATACCCTTGAAGATTTGACCCATGTTACTGTGGATGTGATCCTGCTTGGAAAGAGGAGTTCTTTGTTGTGTTAATGAGGCACTTGCCAAATAGAGCCCTCAGTCTAATCATGTTTTAGTTATAAGAAAGCTGGAATAGACACAGCTGGAAGACATGCCAGGGAGTGCCAGATAATGCTCAGGAATGCCAGGAAACTTTTGACTACCAACAATGAAGGACCGCTTTCTAGGCTAACACCCTGACTTCAGACATTTAAATTCCTAAACCGTGGAGGAAAAAAAATGAATTTCTGCTCTTTGTATTATTTACTATAGTAACGGCTAACTAAGACATCTAAATTGTTGGGAGGATTCCAAGATGGCAGTAAATATGAATTTATATTTGCAAAGCAAAGACTGTTTATAGAAAGGACTTTCTGTAAGATGTGTTGCGAGGAAAGCTACCAACAAATAAAATGTTATACATGCAGAAGTTTGTTTAGTACCATTTTCATCCACTAGGTGGAAACCATTACAGTGTGGCCTATGTGTTAAAGATGTGTACACTTTTTATATTGATTATAGCGCTGTATGATCAGCACTGGACTTCAAGCCACAAGGTCGGCAGTTGAAATCCACCAGCTGCTCCTTGGAAACCCTTTACGTGGTTGTATGAGTCATAATTGACTCGATGGCACGTAACAACAACATAACAGTCTTTAATAGGGATGGACTACAAATATTTTATCATGAGTTAGCTTCTGTCTAGGAAATAAATGAATATTAATAAGTATTTGGCAAAAGAAAACTAGTTGGTGCCATGACTAT